>NW_027106553.1:934017-938430 GCF_000696795.3 Halyomorpha halys
ATCCCTCTCGCCGCATCACTGGTAATGAGCCAGTGGAGGCTGAGCAAGTGCGATAAAGCCGCAAACACTCAACTTGAGTGGAGAATCTGACCATTGCCAGAACTCCAATTGTCCATTTTTATTTTAATAAGTCTCTTTTATTAACAATAATAATATTATACAAAATGAAGATTATTTAAAATTAAAGTAGTAAAAAGCGGACTTAAGTGAAGTAGATAACATGATTAAAAAAATAAAATATAAGGTTATATGAAGTTGTGTATTAAATAAGTTTTTACTCCTTGTGTTCTTCCCTGACCACACCCCCGACTACCTTCTCCTCATATATACAAGTGGAATAATTTAAGTTTCTGCTAATGCAAGGAGAAGATACCTTTGAAACAATTAGGTGGCAGCAGTAGCACTTAGCTACAGTGACTAAAAATAAACCGAATGGAAGCCACGTGCGGTCTTATTCTAAGTTGAGATAGCGGGGGGGGGGGGATCATTAACCTACTTGTCTGTATGTCTGTTTGTTACTTTCATATTTTATGTTTCTTCATTTTTTTCCCTTGGAGCGATGGAGAACGATAGCCGGTATCGAAACATCTGACCTGCCTTAACTCTCAACTATTTCAGGCACAATGTGCTTCCTTCATTGAGAGACAGTCCCTCTCCGTTCTATGCTTCGGTTTTAAATCTTGTTAAGTAAAGGGGCAGTGGGCGGTAAGTGTGATGAGTAGGGATAGGATTTTAATGTTTTCACATATTTTTACCTGAACATGATATCTTCGATTCCTTACTAACTAAAGATGTTTCAAGACACATCTGGCAAAAAGAAGCCATTTTTATTACACATATTTTTAAATATTTGGCCTTTTTTACATATTTTGTTGTAAATCACATATTTTAGGTATTTTGTCCTGAATCACGTATTTACTTTAATTATTTGTTCAATTGTAAATCCATTTTTCGCTGCAGCTAGGTAAAATTCAAGAGAACGCAAGAAACTTATAGGTAAAATTTATCATTTATCATAAATCGTGCGTAAAAGTTCTATATCTTCATCTTTGAACACAAATTAAAAGCAGTGGCAATAATAAATTTTCACACAGAATTGCATCGAGAATTTCTCAGAATCAATTAAAAAGAGCAAGGGTCTTATTCCTGTAGCATTTTCCTATAATTTGTTTGTTTACTCCTCAATCCATTTCTCTGTTTCCCCTCTTCCCATGGTCCTTTCTCATCTTAGTCTTGTTTCACTCCCCTAGTTTAATTACAATTACTAATGTCTTCTTATTGGACAGCTATGTTTTCTCTAAGTATATTTTTTTTGTACATATTTTAACATAATTTCTTTAAAATATTATTCATACAATATATAATAAATACATATTTCTGTAACTTTTTTTAACTTATAAAATTACTAATTAATTAGTAATTTATATTGTTGAATAATACATAATTTATAAATACATATTTTTTTAAAATATTTGACAAGTTATTAGCACATATTTCGGATTTTTTAACACATTAAAATCCTATCCCTAGTGATGAGTATGTATGATTGCGCTGTTATTATTATAATAACGTGGTGTAGATAGTTGACCGTATATTACTGATTGGAGAAGATGGTAGGAGGGGGGGGGGTGCGGTCAGTAAAGAACAACATAAATAAACAAAAGAATATTTATTTATGCCGACGTTTCGACCTGAGTTTCAGGTCTTCATCAGGGGTATATAACAAAAGAGATAACAAGAGCATTTAGATAAACATAAAATTGAATAGAAATAGTATACAAAATATTAAATTGAATCATAAATAATAAAAAATGATAATTGATAATTGAATTATTAATTATTTTTTATTATTCTATTATCATTTTTTTTATTATAACGGCATAAATAAATATTTTTTTGTTTATTTACATGTTCTTTACTGACTGCACCCCCCGACCATCTTCTCCAATCATTATTTATAGTAACCTATAAATTTGATTAATCGTATCGTATATAAGTGGATGTATGTAAATTTGAAGGAAATCTGAGTGGGTTGCGGTCAAGAATAACCAAAATGGTTTAATTATATATTAATTACCGACGTTTCGAACCACGATTAAGGTCTTCTTTGGGGCTGCAATATCAAGTTACGAAGAAGGTAGAGTCAATGTAATGGCGAAAGAGTAACATTAAAAAAATGTAAGATAAAGTACATTTATAAAGTCAGAATAAAATAAAATATCAATTGAAAAACAATATTTGATCCTTTCTCAACTTTTATTCTTTTTTAAAAACCTTCCAACGTTTCGACCACTTAGGTCATTTTCAAGGATACCTTTACTTTGTTGTAATTTTTCTTTTAAAATTCTTAAAAATGCCGGCTAATTGCCCTTGTCCCATATAATTTCTTCTGTATAATTCTTTCCTAAATTTAAAATTTTTACTAACCGCTTTTCTTTTTATCATTTACATTTGCAAACCTTAAACAGAACCTACCTTCTAAAAGGTAGTTCTAGTTTAAAGTTGAAGGTTTAATAAAGAATAAAAGTTGAGAAAAAGGATCAAATATTGTTTTTAAATAAACTAAACCACTCTTAAACAAGAATATATTAATAAAGATTAATCTAATATCAATTGAATTTAGATTATACGAAGATAATTGTAAAAGAAAACTATTTATTGTTAACTAACGTTTCGCCCCAGTTTGCAGAGCTTCATCAGAGCTGTCAGATTAAAGCAGTGATGTTAACTGACAATAAATAGTTTTCTTTTACTATTTTGGTGCTTTTATTGACTGCCACCCGTACTATCTACGTAAAATCTACTTTATACGGTTAACTATCTTTTTCCAGTATTTAGATTTAATTTAGCAATCTACGGGGCCTTCTAGTTTAAATTAATGTTTGAAGTACCACCAATGGGTGGTTCCTTCCCAAGTTTTTCAAGTGTATATGAAACATACAACATACAACATATTTACCTATTGTATTATTTTGTACAGTTGTAAATTGCATTAAATAAATAATTTAAAAAATTAGCAATAACACGCAAAATACTGGACGTTATGGTTTATTGTAAAATTAAAACTATAGTAAATTTTCTCATTTTAATCGCAGCTCACAATTAGTACAATTTATTCAATAAAAAAATGAATAATTAGCTAATTCCATCCTAGAGGCAGTTAAAATACTAATTTGATGTAATTTATTCCCATTATTCCTCATTTGAATAATCCAAGAGGAATATAAAGGAACCTCTTATCTTGTACCGGATCTAGAGCTCGGAATTCATTAAAATTTGACAACTGTATTACGCTCTGGTCACACAGGAAAAAATTTTCGTCTCTCCTTAAAAATTCATTAGGGTTGAAACCGCTTCAATGCACCCTGCTTAATTCCTCGTTTTAATTTATATTTAATTTACTTTCACTTTTACCATTTCAATTTCACTTATTCTATATATGGTAAGAGAAAGAACTGAGGTCGTAAAAATTGTGAATTCGAGTTTTTTTTACGGAAATATAAGTTTTGAGGTACCGTAAGTCCAAATAACAGAATTCTAAAAAAATTTCTTAAAATATGAAGAAAATAGTCAGGGTTGCGGTCAAAAAAGAACAAAGTAGTTTTCAACCATTTATTGTCCGACGTTTCGTTCCACTTTGCAAGACTTTATCAGGGCTGAAAAGATACAAAAACAACTAAGAACATTACAACAATAAGGTAAATTAATGTAGGATAAATATTATATAAAAAATAAGTGATAAGAAAATTATATATACATAAAAGGAAGGAAGATATAAAATTGTATTAATATAAGATTATTATTAAATGAATTCATATAGCTTCAATAAATTCATTTATTATCATTTAATATTATCATTATTAATTTTATTTGTATTTATTCTTTCACGGCCTTTATTTGATCTCTAGTTTCTTCTTCATTTTCCGTTTTATATGCAACTCCTGTACCTTTTTAACAATATATTTTATGTAATTTTTTGTTCTTACCATTGTAACGTATTTTTTTTTTTTAACATAGTTAAATTTATTGGATATTAATACTATTTTATGTATTCCTTCCTTTTATTTATATTTAATTTTCTTATCATTTATTTTTTACATAATATTTATCCTACTTTAATTTACTTTTTTTGTATCTTATTATTGTAATATTTTTAGCCCTGATAAAGCTCTACAAAGTGGGGCGAAACGTCGGACATTAAATAATTGAAAACTATTTTATTTATTTTTTACCACAATCCTGACCATCTTGTTCATATTTTAGGTTATACGGTCAAGTAGCTAACAACTATTTGTTTTCCAATTTTAGTTTTATTTTAATTCCGTCGTTTATTAGTTGTTAACAATTTTGTTTCTCTTTTGACCATCTTCTTCATAATTAGTAATTGTACGGTCAATGATTTATGTATGTATA
>NW_027106553.1:938480-955511 GCF_000696795.3 Halyomorpha halys
ACAAAATATATTTATGTCAATTTATATAAATGAAAATTCATATTAAAGACATCTGTTGGGTAGTCGTCCTTTTTAATAATTTCATAAAATAGTTACTTAAAATCAGTTTGTGAATATATTCAGGGGGGAAATCTGCATCTAAAAAACTATTGGACGTACAGAAGCCTGTTAGCACTCAAATTAAAGCTAGTTTAATGTACTATAAAGTAGTTTATGACGTTTATCTCTGTAGTAGTAGTAGTTTTTATGATATATTTTAATATATAAAAAAATTTTTTTTTTTTACATTTCGAAATAGCCGCTACTTTCTTTTCCTCCTTTCCATACTTGGCAGACTCATCAATTTGACTTCTACTGAATTATATGTTTTTTTTTCATTAAAGCAATCAAGAATCGGAGTGAAATAGCTTTTTTTCCAGCGTGTTCTTGGACTATGATTAAAAATAATTTTTTTTTCTAATATAAATTTTAGTTAAATGTGTTATTCTTCTTTTAGGTTTCATCCTATTAGATATAGACTATTAGATTTTATTTTTATAGGTTTCTATTTAATTAAATAAGTAAGAAAAATTCGGCAATTCATGATTTTTTACAAAATAACAAGCTTCTCTTTCATGTTTTCATTTCTTGTTTCATTTAGGAGTATAAACGTGTAATATGGGGCATATAACACACATATGTATGTATATATGTATGTGTGTGTGTATTTGAGTTGTCGGTTAGAATGGACGGTGACCTTGACGTGAGGAGGAGTACCTATGTGGGAAGAACTTGACGTTATCTTGAGCTGGAAGCAATTTGGTGAGCTTAGCTCTCTGGAACAGTTTCCACCCCGGACCGCTGGAGTACCTGTCCTGGGCTGGAGTTACAGCAGGATGTATAAACAGCTCTAGATTTATCGCAGATGGATACTGTAAACTAGAAACGTAACATCGGATCTTCACGTTCGTCACCAGCCACAAATCTAATATACCTACAAATATTTGGCAATCATAAAAATTAAAATGCTTGGAAAGCTTTGTTTTTCATATGCTTATCTGCTGTAACAAACATAATGGACGCCGGACTGGTTTAGTCTTCGATTTGCTTCACCAATATAAATAATCTGGCGCTGTTCTCACAACATTAACTTACCGTCCAGCTTTTAGTTGAAATCAATCCTCGCTCCTTGCAGAACGGGTGTTTCTAAATTATCAACTGTTGCATAATTTTTCAAATGAAAATGTAACAGTTTTCTGAAATTTACATTCTGTTCTAAATTTTTTACTTTGAGGTATCGGCAAGAGGCATTGGTAGCTCTGAGTATAATAAAAAATTATAAATATAAATGAACTTATCTAACACCATAGGATATAAATTAAATAATAAATTGCAGAAGAAAAAGAAATTAACCTATAAAATTTAGCAGAATAATGTATATTAAAAAAATAAAATAAAACCATCTAACATCTCCTAAATCATAGCGTGCCTAATAATATTAATGAGAAAGAATTAAAACCAAATTAACTAAAAACAAATTAATAAAAAGTACCAATTATTTTTTATTTTATACATATTTACAGGAATATAAGAAAATCAAAGACATCAAAGGTAGAAAAATAATATTTAATAAATAATTACTATTATTATTTTATTTTTAGGAAGATAGTCCTGGTAGCGGTTGGTTAATAAAGGTGTAAAAATAGTAAAATAAAACTATTTATTGTTAACCAATCATGTTGTCATCTTAGTTTCAATCTGACAGCCCTGACGAAGCCCTGTAAAGTGGGGCGAAACGTTGGGTAACGATAAAAATAGTTTTCTTTTACTATTTTTATACCTTTATTTTTATTTTGTTATAATTTAATTTATATATTTGTATATATGGTATCATTGAGCTCTATGATACCTATAACCATTATCTATAAATATAAGACTGTAATTTTACAGAAAAAAAAAATCAGAAATAATATTATCTAAATAAATCTGAAGGACGTTGTGAAGCAAAATAAAAATGAAAGAATGTTTGTTAGATTTTATTTTTTAAATAATTGCACTGCTAATTTAAAAATTTATATATCAAGTTGTATACTCTCTATTTAGGATTCATAAGTGATTTCAGATGTTCTTTAATTTTCTCTGTTCTTGAAGCATAGATTAGGAAATCAATAATGATGACAATATCTCCAAATAATACTAAAACTCTTTTCTAAAGCTATGTAATTCTTCAAAGTGTTATTTAAAATTTATTTACTTGATTTTGTTTATGCTGTTTACATACAACAATCCAGTTGCTGCCATTACTATCACCTGCTATGACAGTATTAGGAAGCTCTCGAGCAACTGGAAGTACGCGTTTAGACAGTTCTTTCAATATTTATCTAACCTAAATCTCTTGTGGTATACATTTTCTCTCGTGAACACTTGTAAAAAGATTCACTCTCAGGTGTGAGGAATTTCTTCAACAATAATTAATACGTTTTAATTTTTTTTTGTTCTTACTAATTGACCGAAAATAACAAATTGTATTATAAAAAATCATTTCGCAAATACAAATAAAACTCAACAAATTAATTAAGTTTCATAACAAATGTATTGGTGTAAACAATTTGATTTTTAATTTTATTTGAAATAATATACATCAATACAATACAATATCAATACATCAATATTATAATAAAAATTGAAATTATCAATAGTCAGCAGGGAATCTGGTGGAAGAATTAAGGGATAAATGCGGACTGGGAATCCAAGATAATACTATGAGGAGATGGTCGAGGTGCGGTCAGCAAATAAACAAAAAGTTATTTATTTATGCTGACGTTTCGATCTGAATTCCAGGTCTTCATCAGGACTCCTGGTATTGTGACGTATATATGAATGGGGCCAACGATGTATAACAACCATTCACATACACGTCACAACACTAGTAGCCCCTGATAAAGATCTGAAATTCAGGTCGAAACGTCGGCACAAAATTAATAAGTTTTTTGTGTTTATATGCTAACCTCACATCCGACCATCTCCTCCTCTTATTTATCTTCGGTCAGCTATTAACACCTCATTAAAATAATTATATATATCGTTCTTTATAATAATGTAGCTTACTCTTATTCTAGAGAAACTTTTTTTTATAGTTCTTCTTTTTTTAAGTTGAATTCGACTCTTTATTTATTTTCCTCAAATGTGTTAATTTAACTAAATGTGTGTAATTAAACTATAAATTGAATAAGGAAAAAAATAACAAATACCTAAATGATATAACCTAGACGATAAAATAACTTGAGAAATTCAGTTTCAGTGTTAAATGTTATGCAACAAAAATTTAAAAAATAGCCTAAAATGAGTAAAACGTGCAAATTTATGCAAATACCCTTAAACGTTAAATTGTGTGATATATATATATAAGATATATCAATATCTTTTCCTTGATTCAAATTTCTGTCGAGGTTTGGCGGAATTTTTTTAAATTTTTAATGTCTTTATTAATACCTGTTGAACAGATTCGCTACTTAGGACTCCATCTTGACAAGAGACTTACTTGGAATCCACACACAAGACTGAAACGACAAGAAACTGCTCGTAGATTCCGATTACTACAACACTTACTTGACAAACGCTCTAAACTTCCCATTCATTACAAAAAATTAGTATACACTACAATAATCAGGCCAATTTGGACATATGGAATTGAGCTCTGGGGCTCCACCAAACCATCAAATTCTTCCCGCATCCAATCGTTACAATCCAAAACCCTTCGTAAAATCCTTGATGCTCCTTATTACGTCACAAATAATCTCATCCACAAAGACCTTAATATCCCATTCGTTGCAGATTTGACCCAAAACAGATATGCGTCTTTTCATTCCAAACTCCTTAACCATCCTAACCCATTAATTCTTAATCTTTCATCCTTAACAATCCCTGATAATCCTCCTAGGCGCCTGAAAAGAAAATGGCCACGGGACTTTCTAATTTAAATTAATGTTTGAAGTACCACCAATAGGTGGTTCCTTCCCAACATTTTCAAATGTATATGAAACATACTACATATTTACTTATTGTATTATTTTGTACAGTTGTAAATTACAATAAATAAATAATTAAAAAAAATATATCTTTATTGAAATTTACAATTGTATATTACATAATACATTTAGTAAATATGATCTTAGTTAAATTGGAGTGTTACAGGCGTGTAGAGCAACTACCCATTGGTAGCACTCTAATGACATTTTACATTAGCTGGTCTCGTGGCCATGTTCTTTGGCGGAATTTAAAGCTAGAGGAACAAAAGATGCAGTTTCACTAAAATCTGATCTTTAATTATTTTCGTCAACTTATGTTAACTAATTTAATTTGAATGTATTGCATAGTTGATTGCAATTGGTTATTCAATACGACCGAACTGAACCCGATGGGTATTTGGAGTCTTGGAAAGCGAAGGCGGTCGCGTGCCAACAGTTGTGTTCGCGTCAAGGTCTACGTCAGGTTGTCTAGCTACGTCATTTTTGACTGGCTACAGTCGCACCAGTAATCGGACCCATGACGTTAGAAGTGTTATTTTCTTGTACTCTCTTAACGTCGTAGCTCGATAAAATGAAATTTGTTTCTAAGATTATATATTCTACGCCATTTCGAAAATATCCTAAGATGATTTGGACATCATTTGATTTTAATTGCGTAGAAAGAAAGAGTATAGCTTCTCTGCTGAATAATGAAGCAGTGGATCGATGCCGGGTCTACACGCTTGTCACTTGCCGCAAATCCAAGATTTGTACAAATGCTTGGGTAAGAAAGGAAGCAACAAACTTCGATATCCACTTGCTTGTTTTGTTATTTTGAATTTTTTCGGCTTTTACATTCGGTTTACTCTATACTAATTACTAACACAATAAAGATAAGTGAAATGAAAGATAAATATATAATAGACAAATATCAGTAAATTAGGTGATAGATAATAAAACTCCATATAAACCAGAACCAATAAAGCCAGCTTTCGTTCTAGATTTGCTATAAAATATTTTTATATTTAATTACGTAAACATATAATGTCTTTATGAACTTATAAATTAGTTCAATCCCAGCGGAGAATTCGTAATTCAAAACTAAAGACTTCCTGCCCCACAGTATACATACTTTAACAAAAGACCCCTTACTTAGGACTACATCTGGACAAACGAGTAACATGGAATCTCCATACAAGACTGAAAAGACAGGAAAAGCCTAATTAGTACGTCGATTTCGACCAATACAACATTTACTAGACAAACGGTCCAAACTTCCAATCCATTACAAAAGACTGATCTACATGACTAATATAAGACTATCTGGACATACGGATTTGAGCTTTGGGGCTCCACTAAACCATCGAATTCCTCTCGTATCCAATCCTTACAGTCTGAAATACTTCGTAAAATGCTTAATGCTCCTTACTTTGTCACAAATCAAGTCATCTATAATGACCTCAATGTTCCATATGTTGCCGAAGAACTAAATTTAACGAGTAAATTAGGTTAGCAATGCTATTTCCTATCCTAAACAGAAATTCCAAACTAAAAACCAGAAACAACTATTCTTATATTTAAAACAATTCTCAGGCCACTGCTGATGTACGGCTGTGAAGTCTAGGGAGCGGCATCCTTCACGAAAAAGAAAAAATTACAATCTCTTCAAAATAAAGTCCTACGAATCGCAGTTAACGCTCCTTGGTTCATAAGAAATAGCCAATTGCATCGCGAATTACTGATGAATTAATGATGGAGTCAATAGAGGACTATATCAAAAAACGGTTCTTGACGTTCCACTCCCAGTTGCCGACAGTTAAAGGAGCAGTGACCAACAAACTGGGAAACCCAACCTCAACCCCAAGACTGAAGCCCAGACTACTACAGGACATACTGTTATAAATTTTTTAAAATATAAAATGAATTCATAGTCACACTACCTCTATTTTACTTATTATTACTCTATTTTCTTCTCTCGTCCATTTTTCAAATTAACTTGTTTCTTTTTACTATTAGAGGGCAATTGTTTGTTTTATTTATCTGTATCAATATCATTATTTTTTGTTCTTAATTTTACTTTCCTCTTTTATTTAAGAAACATTATTCTTATCTATTTATTGTATTATTTAATTTATTTATTGTATATAGTTAGGGGTGCCTTTTGTGCGAGACTATACCCACCCATAATCAACTATTAAAAAAGATATATATTATATTATAAATATATATGCTATATCAAACATGTAAGGCCCATCAGGCCGATCTGGTGTAAAATAAAACATATATTTAAAAAAAAACGAATAAATTGAACATCTTGAATTGCAAATATGTAAAACATTATCGAGTAGTGGCTTCTATAACCATATATCTTGATCAACGGACATAATAAATGTAATAACCTACAAAATTTGAAAAAAATCCGTAGCCCCAAGATCTTGCTTTCTTCTTGTTGGTCCTTTTACCACTGAACACTTATTCTAATTTTATTCAATTTAGACTTTCTATTACTACCTTAACAATAATATTATAATTGATAGTTATTTCATTTTCGCTGGGACCTTGATTTTTAATAGCTTTAAGAACTTATGCTCATTGCTATCGGGCATATACTAAGCAGTTATGTCTATTTAATGTATGAGTATGTTTGAGAATTGCAGAATTTAACAATGAAAAATAACAAAAGATAATCCTGATGATGAAAGTTAACTCATCTCGGGACAATAAAGAAGAGAATTAAAGAAGATGGTAAAGGGTAAAGTGTTGTAAAGGGGGAAGTCTGTAATGAAGCCCTCAGGAGGGTTGGAAAACATTCTTAGCCGGCTCCCCATTGGCCAATCCTGAGGTAACGACTGCCCTTCGACCAATCATCGTTAGCCTTCCGGGGGAACGAGCTAACAACCACCTCAGGAGGTAAATGGATGTCTTCGCGCAGCCGCAGAACAATCCAATTCTAGGCTAACAAATATCAACTTGTAACTATAGCTGAAGGATTTAACCTCTGAAAAGGGATACATCTTTTCATCAATAAAAGTAAAAATGCGGAGAAGATGGTCGAGGTTGGGGGGGGGGGTGCAGACAGCAAATAAAAAAAAATCGTTTTCATCATTCAGAGAAACATAATTTTTTTTTTTAATTTACAGCTGTACATAAAATACATCAAGTAAATTTGAGGAAATCATAAAGGTATGGTACAAGTATGTAGAGAAACTACCCATTGGTAGCACTCTAAAAACATTTTTACAATATAAGGTCTCGAGGCCAAATACTTTTCAGACGCCTCGGAGGATTGTCCGGAATAAAAGAGGAAGTAAGATTAGAAACTAATGGGTTTGAGTGGTTAGGGAGTTTGTAATGGAAGGATTGATATCTGGTTCGGGCTAGATCAGTTACATAGGGAACATTAAGGTCTTTATGTATGATTTTATTTGTGACAAAGTAAGGAGCATTAAGGATTTTTCGAAGGATTTCGGACTGTAAAGATTGGATTCGGGAGGAATTTGATGGTTTAATGAAGCCCCAAAGCTCAACACCGTATGTCCAGATAGGCCTTATAATAGTCATGTAGATCAGTCTTTTGTAATGGATTGGCAATTTAGATCGTTTGTCTAGTAAATGTTGCAATAGTCGGAATCTACGAGCAGTTTCTTGTCTTTTCAGTCTTGTATGAGGATTCCATGTCAGTCGTTTGTCCAGATGTAGATAGTCCTAAGTAACGGATCTGTTCGACGGGAATAAGTGGGGTATTATTAAAGGATACTGTAGGGCAAGAGGTCATGGGTTTACGTCGAAGAATAAATGTGATATATAAATTTATGTGTGTGCGGAGAGAAGAGTTGGAGATAGAAAAAAAAACAAGGGGTATATTTAGATATGTATAACGAAAAAATTCATTTTCTTTAGAATCATTATTCTGTTTGCTAACAAAAGAAGAAAAAAAGGTGCTAAAGGTTGAAGAAATTACTCCAATTTTCCTTTGTTTAATCCTGAATCCTGAATCCTTTCTAATTAAAAAGAATGGTAATGTTTCCTCTTCTTTGTTTTCTTTCAAATTACCTAATCTTTTTCCATAATTACACCTCATTTTTTTTGTGTATCCTCTTGGACTATTTGAGATTAATTTAAACACAACATTTGCATTAGATATCACAAAATTTCATATAATATGAGACTGTTGATCCTCGAATTCATATTCGAGAACTATTAAACGTAAAAAATTTACTCAATGAATTAAAATTAATTTTCTGTAAGGTTTTAAGATGTCGCTGTTTTTTATTCCTCTTAACTATAGTTAGCAGATTTTTCAGTTTAGACTAGAAACTTTACATAATTTTCATTTTTAATGATTGGAGACGTTTTTCGGGGGGGGGGGTGCGGTTAGCAAAGAACAACATAAATAAACAAAACCATATTTATTTATTTTATGCCGACGTTTCGACCTGAGTTCCAGGTCTTCATAAGTCACTCAGGTCGAAACGTCGGCATAAAATAAATAAATATGGTTTTGTTTATTTACGTTGTTCTTTGCTGACCGCACACCCCGACAAACTTCTTCATTCATTAATCTACGGTCAACTATCTACACCTCATTATTAAAAAAAAAAAAGATGAGAAAAATAAATAAAACGTAAGGCTTGGTGCAGATCTGAATCACAAGAAGGCATCTTTGTTGCAATCTGACAGACCTGCCATTTATTATTGTGTTACCTTCATTGACCGCCACCCGGACTAACTTCCTATAATTAACTCCAGAGAGTTAACAAAAAATTCTTAATAGAAGGGACTATTGTTTGTATTGTAAGAATGCGTTTACAAGTAACATTACTTATAGTACAAGAGCCGGGCCGAAAAAAAGGTAGTTATCTCAACCCAATTTTTGATTGACCTAACTTTAATGAAAACTAGGTAGAACATTATTTAAAGAAGAGTAAATTTGCTGAAATATTAACCCTAAAAGAGCTATTTACGTCCAATAGTTCTCGAAATATAGCTTTATAAAAAGCAAAATTTCTTAAAAATTAACTGAAAGATTAGTAGTTTATTAATTTATTTTGAGAAATCTATATCTGAGGTAGAGATGTGATGTAGAGATGTCTATTAGCACTCAAATTAAAGCTAGTTTAACGGACTATAAAGAAGTTTATTACCTTTACCTTCGTAGGAATAGTAGTTTTAATGATATTTGCTGAAATAAATTGATTTATAGTTGTTCGGACAATAACTTTGATTTATGAAAAACTTCATTTCAGAAACCATTGGAAGTACAGATGTGTGCCAGCGCTAAAATTAAAGCTAGCTAAATTTACTACAAAATAGTTAATTATGTTTATCTTTGTAGGAGTAGTAGTTTTTAGGATATTTGACAGAATAAACTCACAAAATGTAAATCTATAGTTGTTAGTATAAAATGTTGGATTTTTGAAAAATATATCTCTAGATCCACAAGACGCACATATGTCTGCTATTACTCAAAAGGAATTTTTATAAAGGAAATTTAACTTACTATAAAGTAGTTTATGACACTTATCTTCGTAGGGGTAGTAATTTTTATGATATTCACATATGAATATAAATTTGGCAAATGAAAATTTGTCCGAACAACTATAAATCAATTTGTATAAATCCTCATTTTCATTTTTAGCTCAGTTTTATTTGATTATTTTTCATTTCTTTATTAAAAATCAGTCAACTTATGATTTATAATATGATATATGTTATTTGTTCTATTTTTACTTTATATATATACTATTTATTGTTGTTTATTTTTTATTTTATCAAATTCATTATTATAATTATAATTATGATTGTTTATAATTTCATTTGTATTATGAAAATTCAGTATTTTACTCTTAGGCTCTAAAGCCTTATTCTGACACCTGTAATATTGTTTTGCTGGGTTCAGTCCCAGAATAAATAAAGATTATTTTATTATTAAAGTAATGACAAATTGGGGTTAAATAGCGGACAAATAATTTAAAAACCCTTTGGCCACCAAGGACAGATTTCTATACCTTAGGTTTCTTAGCTATGATAGATTCTCTTTTGCGGTAGATTCATGTAAATTTAATTCTAAACGTTTTTTCTGTACAAAGGAAGGTTCAATGTACACATTTTGAAAACATTTACGTTTCGAAACAATGCACCTCAACCATAGATAAGATAAAACTGTTTACACAAAAATACTAGTTGTTATCTTACACACAAAGAGAATCTCCAGTTAGCAGTCACCAACGTAATTTTTCGTATTTATATTTAATAGGGGTATTCATGATGTGTTAAATGTTATAACTATAAGATTGTGAGGAGCCCTATTTGAAGTCATGTTAAACGTTAAATGCATAAGAGCCCCTAGCGGATTTTCTCAGCAACTTGTTTTATAAGCCTTTATGTTTATAACCTTTCCTTCAAGAGCCTCATGTTATTGTTTACTTCGGATTTGATTTAAGTAATTAATTACAACATGCCTAGAGTGAGTGAAAAGTGGAATCTGTGTGAAAGTTTAGCTTATGAAATGAAATGAAAAAATAAATTTATTCTGGGATATATGTCCCCTAAGAATAATTACATGGTTCATATAGTGAGATTTTTATCTGGCAAGCGTTTACAAATTTTCAGATAGTAGAATGAAATAACATTGTTTTTTTTCCTCAAATTTATCATTAAAATTATCCATTCTGGTTTAATAACAGGGATATGAATACCACAAACACACGAAAGAACTGAGCTGTCACAACAACAAAAATGGCGACGATCTCAACTGGTCTAGTGTGTGACGTCATTCTCCATTTAACAGACCAAGTAACAGACTCTCAGCCATGTTAAATGTTATTTCGTTTTACCAAGGTAAAAGAAGGCACTTTTTTTCGATTTATGGTAACATGAGTTTTTCCATTTAACATGTTAAACCAAAGATCATGAATACCCCTACTGTAGAATATTGATAACAAATATAAGTGGAAATTTTGACCGTTTCAACTCGTGTAGGGTGAAGGGTTCAGTAATTTGTAAGAAAGCACTGTTTTTTGAACAACGGTTGTGCAAGGAGGCAATTTGTTCATGATCACTCTCAATATCCAGATTTTTCACCGCTTAAGAGTTTGCATACTCTATGAGAGGAGGCTGGGTTGACCCCGGAGGGCTTTCCGAACCCATAGGGTCGACTTTCGACTGTAGTACAGGAATAAATAATTTAATCATCCGCCACAACTGGGTTCTTGGAGTTAGTAGCACAGTTCCTTACCCACTTAGCAGCTCCTTGAAACAAATATATATAGCAGTAATAATAAAATAAACTGTACTAATGTGAGCAATAAATAAGTGTGTTTCCACAGTTACTCAATTGTTGTTATTAATAAAACAACGTAGGTACCAATTAATTGCAGAAAAAAATAAAATGCTAAAAAATTATTTATTTATATCGGAAGAAGAGAGTTGACCGTATGGAGTAGATTGTAGGAAGATAGTCCGGGTAGCAAAAGGTAAACTAAGGTATGGCTAAAAATGACTTAAAACATTTATTTAACAAGAAACAAAGTAAATTAAAGGATTATTACTAGAATTAAAGACAGGTTCAATGTCCATACAGTTAGTACATTGGTTGTTAATATTTTTTTACCCGAAATATCATCAAAATATTTTTGACGAAATTGGATACTGCTAAATTTATATTTTCAATTATTTCTTATATACAGGATTTTCAACAAAAACTTTGTGTAAAGTACTTGTAATTTTGTAGGAAGATAGTCCGAGTGGTGGGGAATAAAGGTACCAAAATTGTAGAAGAGAACTATTTATTGTTAACCAACGTTTCGCCCCACTTTACAGGGCTTCGTCATTATTTTTAATTTCTGCTTAAAAGTTTAATTTCAGCCTAGTTAACAATACCATTGGGGGTAAAGTAATTACGATTACTGTTATATAATCAATTATTATAATTGCTTTGGTTTAACTAGTAATTGTACTTGTAATTACTTACGTTTGTTACGTTAATTATTATGTACATTGAATATATATTCCATTAATACTTGAGATAAACATAGTGCGACAATCAGTCCAAAGAGGATAAAGGTTTTTTATGACAGACCGAGCGAGGTACAAAAGCTAAATCGTTTTTGTCCATTAATTCTTTACACCTGTTTGGACCGTGGTGATTGTGATTTTTAAAGCTCTGTTTGTCAAAGGAAGAGCTAACGACTTAGGGCCGACACAATATTGACACGGCTATTCGAAACATCACAGGTTCGAACTTTTTTAAAAATAACAGAAAATCAATATAGAGTATAGGTTGGTTTGAATTAATTCTAAAAGGCAGTGTATCTCATGAAACATTCATATGAGTTAAGAGTTAACATTTTTCATTATAAAAACGTGTATAAAAATGAATTAATATAGTATATTGGCGAAGTTTGTCGGGTGTGCGGTCAGTAAAGAACAACATAAATAAACAAAACCATATTTATTTATTTTATGCCGACGTTTCGACCTGAGTTTCAGTTCTTCATCAGGGGTTGTGGCGTAGAAGGCAGGTTTGTAACTGAAGTTAAAGTTACAAACCTGCCTTCTACGCCACAACCCCTGATGAAGAACTGAAACTCAGGTCGAAACGTTGGCATAAAATAAATAAATATGGTTTTGTTTATTTATGTTGTTCTTTGCTGACCACACCCCCCGAAAAACTTCTCCAAGAAGTAAATTGGTAAAATATACTAAAGAGAATTGATATTTATCTTCACCCGGCTCTACAACAATCTCATTCTATCAGAGCCTTTTATGGATTTCGCGAATTTTGTTTTCCAAAGCCTACTTTATATAATTCCAAGGCAATTATTTTTTCTCTTTGTGGGTACCGAAATAAAGAGAATAAAATACCAGTGACTAATAACCTGTTATTTTTCTCATACCTCGAGAAGCGGTTTTTTTTTTCTTTTTCATAGCTGCGAAACTGATTCAAGCAGCTGTTGGAACTGTAAATCATTAGTGAACTATATCTGTGAAGGGAAAAATGGATATAATAGCTTTTTTCTTTTTTTAGTTTGGCCAAAATCCAATTTTAGGAAAAGAATAATTTTATTGCAAAGTTTTCCTTTATTTAAAAATTTAAACGTGAACCTCATGTATATATAAATTGAGACTGTTCTGGATCAAAATATATTTTAAAAAAGGGAAAAAAGGAGTACACAACTTTTTTACGATAGCAGCACTTTTCCTTATTGTATACTTCTTGTATATGTAATTTAAAGTAATAATAATGATGAATTGTGACACCTCACTGTATTTTTATGAAAAATGTCACTTTTTTATTTTTACTTACCTATATGAATGAAATGAAATGAAAAAATAATTTTATTCTGGGAAATATGTCCTCTATGAATAAATACATGGTTCATATATTAAGATTTTTATCTGACCAGCATTTACGAGTTTTCAGATCGTAAAATGAAATTACATTGGGATTCTACTGTTTATAATGTTAATCAATGTATGGCTATTTATTTGATTACAATGATGTGGAGGTTTGGTTATACAATAAGTGGAGGAACAGGTGTTGTTTAAAGGAAAGAATGGATGAGGACTGGCGAATGGAGATGGGAAGAGAATTCTAGAGGGAGGTTGCACGTATGAAGAAGGATTTGCTAAAGGAGGTTCTATAGGAGGGCATATATAAATCATTCGGATGGGATCTGGTGTTTAATGAGTGGATTAATGATCGAAGAGTGAGAAGATCAAGGATATAGGTAGGTTTTTTGATTTTAAGAACTTGGAATAGGAAAACACCAAGGAGGTATTGCCTTCGGGAGGTTGGGTACAGCCACTTCAACTCGCGGGAGAGCACCTTGGGAACCCAAAGATAAATCTTACAAAGCAATTCATAAGAATCTTCAGTATCAACTCTAGTCCTTCAGATATACCATACCTATATATGAAATATACATGAAGGGAAAATAATGAGATCGTGCTAAATTTCGAATTCTTGTTTTCGATGGAGATACATGTATTAAAGTCCCCTTAGTCCGAAATATAGTCAGTTTGTCTGTTTATTAACTTTATAAGCGGTATGGAATTAAAATTACCTATTTAAGGCGGGGATATGGTGTGGTACGTAAATCACACAGCTCTCACTTTACCACCTTATTCAGAGGTGAAATTTGTTTTGTACGATTCAAACAGTTAAATATTTATAATCCCTTCATATCAGGCGAAAATTATTATTTTTCTGATGGTTTAAAAATCCGTATTTTAGGGTTAGTCGAAGACGAATATTAATTTTGATCCTATCAAGAATATAACAATTTAATAAGGGCCAACCATAGGTTAGTTGGTCAGGCCCAGTCTTACTAATTTGAGATTTGGAGGTACCGGTCCGAATCCGGCCTGGGGCGTTGACTTTTTTCATTGAGTGGCGGTCCCACAAAATGAAAAACATTGAACCCCAACCATGATTAGGCAGTATAGGACTCCAATGGGAGTCTTGGCCGAAAAAACAAAACAAAAACAATTTACCAAAAGATAAGGTAGGGATCGGAATAGTTGAGCTGCATATCTCTGGAACTCAATTCCCTCTAACATACGTCACGTACCAACCCTTCCCTCGTTTAAATCCCTTCTATTTAACTACGTTTTGCTTCACCAATCTAATACATTATTATAATAGTACAGATGTTATGTTTTTTATTTAGTCAGTTAGGTTTTTAATTAATATATATTTTTTTCTCTGTATATAAGTTATAATTAAGTGTGGCCATACTGTTTTATGGTCAATAAATGATATTATAAAATTAAAATAATCTTTTCAATTGTCTTAAAGGGACCTAGTGAATAATAAACTATTTTTCATTTCATTTTAAGTATCAATATACATATCTCTATTTAACGTTAAAATCCGAGGCTGTCCGATCTTTCCCGACTGTATAATCCGTATACAGTCAGGAGAGATCGGACAGCCTAATTTTTAATAAACTGTTGTATTCTTGACAGGAACAAAATTTATTTTCGCTATTCCCACCTCGAGAAATCCTGAACTAATATTTTTTTATAACAACAGAAAAATAATTTTTTGTTCATAATTTTCGCCTTTAATTTTTTTTTAGGGGGGGGATAGGAAAAATAGAGGTTACTTCAATTCAAGACCCCCCCCCCCCCAATCAACCCAAAATTAGAGGACGCATGTAGAGAGATAAGTAAAAGTTATATGATGCGCGATCAGCACCACGCTTTTACAAATTGTGAATAGTATTGAAATTAGCTTGGAACCATTATGAGGTTTTCATTTACTTCAATTCAATTTACTTCACAAAGAATTCTGTAATCAATGGAAGCTTTTGAATTGTAGAAGTTTCTCCTCCTTTTTTTTTTTTCCGCTGGAAAGGAGAATATTCTCCAGTGCTGAATCAGATAGTGAGCTGCTGGAAATTGAATTTTTAAACTGAAGCCCCATTTCGCGAATGGTTTTCCTCAGCTTAGTCAATACGAAGAATTTATTTCTTGCTTCTCTAAGGCTTTTTTTATTTTTTATTGAAATATATTCTCAGTTATAAAGCTTTCATTACATTTTATCTTTCTTCCATTGTCACAATTTCTTTCTTATTTTATTGGTTTTTATTGTATCATGTTCTCATAGCAAGGTAAATATAATACATTGTAAGGTAATTATTTGAATAATGTGCGAGGAGGAGATGGTGGGGGGTGCGGTCAGAGAACCTCCTAAAAATCTTTTCATATATATTATCCACTATCTTCTCATCATTTTGAATAATATTGAAATTTATTATTTAAGAAATTATATTTTTTTTGTAGAAAGATAGTCCGGGTGGCGGTCAATAAAGGTATCAAAACAGTTGAAGAAAACTATTTATTATTAACCAAGGTTTCCTCCACCTTCGTCAGGAGTATCAGATTGAAACGACTCAGAGAAATAATTTTTTTTTCGCCTGAAATAAAGAAATTATAATTAAATAACTTTCTTGAATCCTTAAATAACTTTCTTGGATCACGCTGCAAGAGAAGCACTCGCACTTCCGGGACGGTGTAAAGCAATTTTAACTCCGTCAGAGATATGCAGGCCTCTTGTAAAGGAAGTCAAAGATCAATGGCAATCTATGTGGAACGAAAGCCCAATGAGCAAATTAAAAATTATTAAAAAGGATGTCAAGCCCTGGGGTACCTCCAGTCGCAAATGCCGTAGAGAGGAAGTTGTACTGACTAGGCTGAGAATAGGTCACACGAGGCTCACCCACTCCTATCTTATATCAAAAGAAACGCCTCCGAACTGCCAGTATTGCAATAACAATTTAACAATAAGCCATGTTTTCGAACGATGCCCGTATTTTACACCGCACCTCAATAGCTTGGGACTAAACCAAGATATCTCAAAAACCATTGGAGACGATGATAAGGCAATAGAATTGGTGTTCTATTTTTTGAAATCACAAAATTTACTGACAAAAATATAACTTAATCGGAAGAAAAAAAAAAAAATAAATAAAATAATCAAATCAAAAAATAAATAAAATTTAACGAATATTAGCAAAATTAGATAAAATATAAATGGCGTTGATGAGCAATGAAGTTTGGCGCCACTAAACAACCAAACAAACAAACAAACTTTCTTGAATCCTACAAAACAAATTCAATCTCGGCAATTCATTCATGGTGAAGCATTGCCAGGTCCCCTGGTATCCATATACTCGTATAGGGAAGTTGATGTAATAAAGTAACGCATTTGTAAAATATTTTGTTGGTATAAAAGCATCAGACCTAAGGCTCTTTGTTTTATTTTAATTTTTTTTAACAAAAAATGAGGATGCTATTTACAAGATTAGACGGTACAAGGTGTAATAAATGTTTGTACGAAAATAATGCAGATTTAACACGGAGACACAGATTCTTTGTTAAGAAATACATTACTAGGGGTATTCATGATGTTGTGTTAAATGTTAAATGTTTTACCATGTTAAATGTTATAACTATAAGATTGTGAGCAGCCCTATTTGAAGTCATGTTAAACGTTAAATGCATAAGAGCCCCTAGCGGATTTTCTCAGCAACTTGTT
>NW_027106553.1:955936-978048 GCF_000696795.3 Halyomorpha halys
TTTTCGATTTAACATGAGTTTTTCCATTTAACACGCTTTCACATGTTAAACCAAAGATCATGAATACCCCTACTATTACTAATAGTATATTGGAATAGTAAAAAACAAATTTTGTAATTGTATTATTATTAAAAAAATATTACATTCAAAATAATGAATAAACTTTCATTAATTTGCTTCTGTTTTTACTATTTGATGTACTTGGTACCATCTCCTACACCTCACAGTTAATAATAACCTTTTCATTGCGTCCAAAACTCTGCAGCCCCATACAGCCATACCACACAGCCTGCGAAGACTGCTGCTGAAATTGGAGGATAAACATATATCTCAACAAATCCCACCAGATCACCTTTACTCTTCGTCGTAAACCTGCCGACTGCCCTACAGTATACTTTAATAATGTGGCTCTTACCCCGGTAGAACTAAATCTTGGACTATACCTTGACAAGCGACTAACCTGGAATCCTCACACGAGACTGAAACGACAACAAACTGCTCGTAGATTCCGATTGCTACAACACCTACTTGACAAACGCTCTAAACTTCCCATTTACTACAAAAAATTATTATACACTACAATAATCAGAACAATTTGGACATATGGAATTGAGCTCTGGGGCTCCACCAAACCATCAAATTCTTCTCGCATCCAAAATCCTTGATGCTCCTTATTACGTCACAAATAAACTCATCCACAAAGACCTTAACATCCCATTCGTTGCAGATTTGGCCCAAAACAGATATGCGTCTTTCCATTCCAAACTCCCTAACCATTCTAACCCATTAATTCTTAATCTCTCATCCTTAACAATCCCTGATAATCCTCCGAGGCGTCTGAAAACAAGATGGCCATGGGACCTTCAAGTTTAAATTCGAGACTGAAAAGACAGGAAACTTCACGCATATTCCGACTATTACAGCACTTACTGGATAAACGGTCTAAACTTCCAACTCATTACAAAAGACTGATCTATATGACAATAATAAGGCCCATCTGGACAAACGGTGTTGAGCTTTGGGGCTTCATTAAACCATCAAATTCCTCCTGAATCCAATCTTTACAGTCCGAAATCCTTCGTAAAATCCTTAATGCTCCTTACTTTGTCACAAATAAAATCATACATAAAGACCTTAATGTTCCCTATGTAACTGATCTAGCCCGTACCAGATATCAATCCTTCCATTACAAACTCCCTAACCACTCAAACCCATTAGTTTCTAATCTTACTTCCTCTTTTATTCCGGACAATCCTCCGAGGCGTCTGAAAAGAAGATAACCTCGAGACCTCATATTGTAAACGGTCTAAACTTCCAACTCATTACAAAAGACTGATCTATATGACAATAATAAGGCCCATCTGGACAAACGGTGTTGAGCTTTGGGGCTCCACCAAACCTTCGAATTCCTCTCGTATCCAATCCTTTCAATCCAAAATCCTTCGTAAAATCCTCAATGCTTCTAACTTTGTCACAAATAAAACCATCCATTCCTATGGCCCAAAGACCTAAATGTTCCTAATGTAACCGATCTAGCCCGAACCAGATATCATTCCTTCCATAATAAACTCCCAAACCACCCATACCCACTAGTTTCTAACCTTGCTTCCTCTTCCATTCCTGGCAATCCTCCGAGGCGCCTGAAAAGAAGACGGCTTCGTGACCTTATATTGTAAAATGTTTTTAGAGTTCTACTACTGGTTAGTTTCTCTACATGCTGTATCATATCAGCATGATATGATCTTACTTCAAATTTGCTTGTTGTATTTTATATTCAGTTGTAAATGTAAATAAATAAATTTTAAAAAAACTATTTGATGTGATATGTAATACAGTTAGTTAAAATGAAAATAAGTTTAGAAATTTTTAAATTAATTTAAAATAAAAAAAATATTAATTGATTATTTTTTTTCCAGGTATGACGCTTTCCTTTGATTTCTTTGGTGTTGTAAGTACTATCTAATTTTAATTCTATGGATCAACAGATAATTTTAAAAGTATTAAATGTAATATTTGTGGGTATCATATTGCTTATAGAGATTTTCTATAGAATGGTAGTTAAATACGTGATATCTTATTTTTCTAATAAGATAAATAAATAAATTCTAATTATGATAATGTGTAATGTCTAAGTTTCTTGCTCTTTGCGCAAATTCGATATGAATATTTGATCAGATGGGGAGAGAATACCGAAGGAGAAACTAGTCCCGTTCGGTTTCCCTTTGTCCCCTGGGATATTGTGATAAGGGACGGTTTATTATCAAGGCAGATCTCTGTTTTGTGTGTCTTCTGATACATTGAGCTCTGAAACGTTTAATTAATTTTCTCTAACTTAAGCCCAACTTAACTGATTATAAGTTTAATTATATATTGTCATATGCCAAGGGCAGAGTAAATTATGTTCGGTCAATGTTAATGATGGCCTCAGAAAATGGAAAGTTTGATATTACTAGATCGAGTAACTATCTAAATGGAAAATGGTTCGGATATTGTGAGAGATAACTCTAATATGAAGTGTAATAACTATTTATATTACTAGCCAAAATTTTGCCCCACTTTGTTGGTATTTATGAGGGCTAAAAAAAAAGATACAAACAACTAAAATATAAGTTCTAAAGTTTTTTATTTTATTTATTTACTGTGATATACAACTGTACAAATAATAAATACAATAAGTAAATATGTAGTATGTTTCATATACACTTGAAAATCTCGGGAAGGAGACCCCCCATTGGTGGTACTTCGAACATTAATTTAAATTAGAAGGTCCCGTGGCCATCTTCTTTTTAGACGCCTCGGTGGATTATCAGGGATTGTTAAGGATGAAAGATTAAGAATTAATGGGTTAGGATGGGTAAGGAGTTTGGAATGAAAAGACGCATATCTGTTTTGGACCAAATCTGCAACGAATGGGATGTTAAGGTCTTTGTGGATGAGTTTATTTGTGACGTAATAAGGAGCATAAGGATTTTGGATGCGGAAGAATTTGATGGTTTCGTGGAGCCCCAGAGCTCAATTCCATATGTCCAAATTGTTCTAATTATCATAGTGTATAATAATTTTTTGTAGTGAATGGAAAGTTTAGAGCGTTTGTCAAGTAGGTGTAGCAATCGGAATCTACGAGCAGTTTGTTGTCGTTTCAGTCTTGTGTGTGGATTCCAAGTAAGTCTCTTGTCAAGATGGAGTCCTAAGTATCGAATCTGTTCAACAGGCGTTGAAGTTCTAAACTAATGTTCTCTTCCGTTCTTCCATTATTTTAGTTGTTTGTATCCTTTTTAAACCTACTAAGTTGGACGAAATTTTGGCTAATAGTAAATAGTTTCTTGACTACAGATTTGAGTTATTTTAAATTTTTAATTTATAAATTTTAAGTTTTACATCGTATTTAATAATATTGATCCGTCATTGTAAATTATGGTGGCATTTAATTGGGAAAAGTGGAATTAATTTTATATAAATATTTCGGTAGATACTCTATTTAAAGTTTAAATTCAACCTAATTATCAACTGCTACAATCACATCGGGGGAAAAATAATTACGATTAGAGTTATATTATTAATTATTACAATTTTTTAGGTTTAACTAGTAATTTTAGTTTTAAATATATTAGATTAACAGTCCGTCTAAAGAGGATTAGGGATTTTTTTATGATGGACTGAGCGAGGTATAAAAGCTAAATCGCTTTTTGTTAGCTATCCAAGAAAGGAATCAGTATGGAAGTATGGAAGAACACTGCGTAAAAAAAAACGATTATTTATGGTGATTTATGTGCAGAGATGACACACTTTCTACAACATGTGCCTTACACCATTATGCAAAAATCTTAGAAGAAGAAGCTACAACAGTAATGACGCGTTATTAAATGGACATGGAGGCACAGTTGGAGTAAATAAATTTAAACTAGCGAACGCCCCTAGCTCAACTATAGTGTAATTAATGACTGTCATCATGAATCAACTATCGTGAATCGAGCAAATGGGGCTTTGCCACACCTGTGTATGTGTGTGTTTTCAGCAGGGCTCCTTCTCTATTAATTTATTCATTTGCAATGAGGAGTTTAGTGAATTAGCTTCAGTTTTCTTTTTATAAACAAAAATGGTGCGGTGTGAGAATCACAAAACTTTAAGTTACCATCCTGCTATGAATTGAAATTAATCACCTCTCGTTTCAGGACAGCTATTTCTAAATTATCCACTCTCGCAATACGTTCTGTATTAATTTTTCCAATTGACCCATTCAATTGACAGATTGGCTGGTTCAAATTTCAACAGTTTTCAGAAAAGTACGTTTAATTATATTTCTCGTTGAGAGTAATATAAAAATAAAACAGTTATATAAAATTGACATCCTGCTCTCAAGTATTTATTTAATACAAAATTGTCATTGAATCAATATTTGAAAATACTATGAGTGATTTTTCGTTGAGTAACTCTATTATCTATTCGATTTACGATCTATACAATTATATGAGTATTCATGATCTTTAATTTAACAATTTAAAGTTTGTGTAAAATGGAGAAATATTTCTTTTCTTCTTTTAGCATGTTAAAACGATATATAACAAAACGATATAACATTTAACATGGTTGAGGGTCAGTTAATTGGTTCTCTAAATGGAGAATGACGTCACGCAATAGACCAGCTGTGCTCTACTCCATTTTGTCTGTTATCGTTTTGCTAGGTTAGTAGCTCGTAGTTTGTGTTTGGTTTGTTTTGTTTTTGCTTTGGGCGTTTTTAAACTCTAATAAAGTAATGGGTAAAAATGATAATAAAGAAAAGTAAATTAGACTAAGAGCAAAAAAGGAATCCAATCCTTGCAATCCAAAACCCTACGTAAAATCTTTGATGCTCCTTATTACGTTACAAATAAACTCATTCACAAAGACCTTAACATCCCATTCGTTACAGATTTGGCTCAAAACAGATATGCGTCTTTTTATTCCAAACTGCTTAACCATCCTAACGCATTAATTCTTAATCTTTCATCCTTAACAATCCCTGATAATCCTCCGAGGCGTCTGAAAAGAAATGGCTATGGGACCTTCTAATTTAAATTAATGCTTGAAGTACCACCTATGGGTGGTTCCTTCCCAAGATTTTCAAGTGTAAATGAAACATATAACATATTTACTTATTGTATTATTTTGTACAGTTGTTAATTACATTAAATAAATAAATAAAAATTAAAAAAATAAAATATTACAAAGTTACAAAACAAGTTGCTAAAATCACAAGGAACTCCTCAACATTTAACATATAGCATGGACTTTAAACTGGACTGCTATGGATTATACTGGACTATTCTATACTTATAACATTCAGCACCATAAACGTTTTACATTAAACGTCTTATCTTTTCTCCTATGGTTTTCTGGTAAGGTTAGTGCATTATATAATAAAGTTTTAACTTATTTATTAATTTGTTTCAACTCACTTTTTTTGTTAGTTGTTTAATTTATTTTTTTTGAACTTGTCTACTGTTGTAATTATTTTGTATTTGATTCATTTCTACATTTCTATAAAACGATAAATTCTTCTACTTTGTGCAACGGACCACTAGAGAGGAAAGTGAAATAGAATAAAACTGTCAAATTGGAAAGAAAAAAAAAAGTTAAAATAAATATTAATTTGTGTATAAACGTTTATTTTATGAATAAGGAAAATGTAGGTTAAAAAAACCCAGTTTTTTTATCATATAAATAAATATATATTTCCTGTCATAGATTAATGGGTAGGCTGTGTGTTGTAACAAATCAATGCATTCGGGCAGCATTTCTCTCTATTCTTATTGTTCTATTGAATACTAACATTTAAATTTTTTCACAATGTACTACAATATTTTTGCTCATTGTATATTTTTCATGAGTGAAACTGAATGTCTATGGCTCATTATTCACACTATTTTAAAAATTACATAAATGAATTTAGTCGCATTTTATTTTTTTTTTCAACGATTATTTGTAGCTACTTAATTGTAATACCGATTCGACGATTATGGAAGCAAAAAATAAATAAAAGAGAAAAAATGTAAAACATAAAAAGATGTTTGAGATGAGATAAAAACTGGTTTGAAAGGAGAAAGGAATGCAAATTACAATTGTATCAATAAGCTTGAAGGCTAATTAGCTCTTTAAGATTAATTTCAAAGGATCTTCAAATTAGAATCTTGAAAAGAAAAAAAAATACTTTACTCTTTAGAGATCTCTGCCTTTTTATTGGAACTAAAAGCGGATTCGAGAAAATAATTACAATATTTCTTATGAAAATTCGTTTTCCCTAAATGAAATTTTGCTATTAGATAAACGAATTTTTTTTATTGATATTTACTGCTGTATAAAAATATATACAACCGGTAAATTTGCTTTTAGTTATTGAATGACATGATACAGACATCTACAGATTCATAGAACTTTAAGGTTTAGGTTTAGTGGAGTCATAAAGCCAATCCATAGTCCAGATAGGCCTTATTATTGTCATGTAGATCAGTCAGTTGTAATGAGTTGGAAGTATAGACCATATGTGTCTGATAAGTGTTGTGATGGTCGAGTTCGACGAGCAGTTTCCTGTCTTGTGTGAGGATTCCGTGAAGTTAGTCGTTTGTCCAGATGTTGTCCTTGGTAATGGATCTGTTCGACTGGAATAAGTGGGGTATTATTAAAGGAGACTGTTGGCCAGGAAGGCATGGATTTACGATGATAAACGATTATTGAAATCGCGAATAATAGATTTGATACAATTTATTTTGCCTGATAATATCTATTGTTTATTTAGAAAATGTTTAAGAATCTAGATGTTTTTTTAAATGTATTATGTTTATCTTTTCCCTTAGTAACCGATCTAGCCCAAACCAGATATCACTCCTTCCATTTTAAGCTCTCTAACCACTCAAACCCCCTAGTTTCTAACCTTGTATTCATTACTGACAATCCTCCGAGGCGCCTGAAAAAAAGATGGCCAGGAGACCTGCTTATGTAAAATGTCATTAGTGTGTTACCAATGGGGTGGTTTCTCTACACGCATGTAACACTCCATTTCAACTAAGATCAAATTTACTGAATGTATTATATAATATACAGTTGTGAATTTAAATAAAGATATTAAAAATAAATTATCTTTATTCCATCACCAATGGGTGGTAGAATCTTCCCAAGATTTTCAGGTGTATATGAAAAATACAACATATTTACATATTGTATTATTTTGTACAGTTGTAAATTACATTAAATAAATAAATAAAAATAAAAATCTTTATCCTTGTTTTGATACGAAATTTTTTTAACAAGATTGATTCTTTAATGCTTTCTCAAATTAAGGTGTTTCACTACTGTACACCTTTTTCATACTTTCCTCGATTTTCACAAAAAATAAAAAATTTGTCTGTAATCTTGTAGACCTGGAGTCCTCCACCATCTTATACATTTACAGTTTATCTCATAATTTTATTATAATAAATTTATAGTATAAACTTTTATTTATAATATAAACTTATAATATAAATATAAACTTAAATTTATAATATATATATATAACTAATCACTAAGTTCAATAGCTTCACCGCCGCGACAAATAGTAATGTTTTTCACCTGATGCTGAACTGCCAAGGTAGTAAATGTTATCCTGTCGGAGAGCCGTGACTGCAGCGGCGCCAATTCGAATCCGGCTTGGAGGGTCAACTTTTATTTCTGTGACAGTCTCACGAAATGAAAGCTCGGTCCCCACAATGGTCATAATAGGATAATCCCTGTAGATTCCGGGTTCACATTATATTATAATTCATTCTTCATTAATTATATTATAGTTCATTAATGCAAATCAGTAAATCATATTTGAAACCCTCATTATTTTTTTAAACGTTTAAATAAATTAGAGGATTAAAATTAATTCCAAAAAATCCCACCAAATCACATTTACCCTTCGTCGTAAACCCATGACCTCTTGCCCAACTGCATCCTTTAATAATACCCCCACTTATTCGTTCGTGCAGATCCGTTACTTAGGACTACATCGCGACAAACGACTGACATGGAATCCTCATACAAGACTGAAAAGACAGGAAACTGCTCGTCGATTCCGATTATTATAGCATTTACTATACAAACTGTCTAAACTTCCAATCCATCACAAAAGACTGATCTACATTACTGTTATAATCCTTTCAGTCTTAAATCCTTTGTAAAATCCTTAATGCTCCTTACTTTGTCACAAATCAAGTCATCCATCAGGATCTCTATGTCCCATATGTTGCCGATTTGGCCTAAGCCAGATACCATTCCTTCCATGGAAAACTTCCCAACTGCCCAAATTCACTTGTTTCTAACCTGGCTTCTCCTTCATTACTTAATAATCCTCCTAGGCGTCTTAAAAGAAGATGGCCTCGGGATCTCCTCCTCTAGAAATATTATTGGAGTTCTATCAATGGGTAGATTCTCCACATGTTTGTTTCATGTCACTATCTCACCTACAGCAAATTTACTTGTTGTATATATGTTATACAGTTGTAAATAACAATAAATAAATGATTTTAAAAAAAATGTTAAATGTTTTCCATAAAAAATATGGAACTATTCAAATAGGCCTGTTTTTAGGAAAATTCTATTTAAATTTTCCAATTTTTTTAATGATCATATGATTGATGTTTTTAATTTTTTTTTGTAACAATAATCACTGTAGTATTCTTTTGTTTCGAAAATGGTTCCTAATTCATTTTAATCTATAAATAATATTGCTTATTATTATGGGATTTAGGATATATATGTACTGCAGATATGTTCAGCTCACATATAGTACAATAGTTGCTTTGTTTTTGAGCTAAGAAGTCATAAATGCAAGAGAGCTTTTTGTGATTTGTGGTAGTGGCTGTGGGAGAAGTAGTGGCGCGTGTAGTAATATATTCCTTGAAGTAATGCTTTGTAGTTAGTAAGGAAGTAACTTTATCACTCCTATCTGTCTGCAATATAGTTCTCTCCTACTGGGTTTCATATTAAGCGCTCATCTCTACTCTTTTAACGAATGAGTTATATTATGAATCTAACCTTTTTATTTTTATGACTGTAATAGACTATATACAATTAAATTCCTATCATAGTTTAAAAGCTGAATTTTGTTGTAAAAACATTAAATTTTGTTAATTTGAATTAAAAAAAAAGAACAGTTCTCATTGTTAGCTATAATAAACAAATGATAAAAACAAAATATTAAAAAACTATATAAAGAACTAAAGGTGAAAAAGGGTAAAATAGTGACTTCCTAGTTTTGAGAAAGATGATACCGTCCAATCTTTGCCGATCTTTTCTGATGGTTTTTCTATCTTTTAAAACTAATTGTGGGTTTTAAATATAAGCAAAATAATTAAAAATGAATGTTAATTAAATTATATTAAACATGTAAATTAATGATAAGAAAGTTATTTTTTATATGATAAGGTGATAACTGAGTCCTAACCTGTTGAAGGTAGGTTCTGTTTTTAAGTTGTAAATATAAATGAAAGAAGGGAAAGTGGTTTGTAAAAAAATTTTAAATCTAGGAAATCAATTTATTAAAAGAAATTTATGTAAGTAAGAAATCTATTTAAAAACAAAATTTTATGAAGTGATTATGATATTATTTGAATGATTAATTTATTTTAAAGATGGGACAAGAGCAATTAGCCTGCAATTTTAAGATTTAAAAAAGAAAATGGCATCAATATTGAAGGAATGGCCAAAGAAATCAGTGAGTAGTTGAAGGAAATAATGTAATTGTTATTTAAAAACAAAAAACTTTTTGTAGATTGTTTCCTTGAGAATGGCCTGAGGGTCGAAACGTTGGAGAATTTTAAAGAATAAAAGTTGAGAGGAAAAAAAAGGATCAAAATTGTATAAATTGATAATAAACTAAACCACTCTCAAACAATCATATATAAAAAATAATTAATCTAATATTCCTCATTCTGACTTTACAAATTTCAGAAACACTAAACTACGAATTTTTATAGCTACAGAACAAAAACTTTTTTTACCCCACTTTTTTTTTTTTTTTTAATACCAGTGTAATATTTACACTGTGCATTATTTATTTGGAATTATATCATATTTGACACCCCTAATAAATCACAACAGGCAGTGTGTGAATGACACGAAGAGCTCTACCGGAAAGGAATGGAAATAAATACCAGCAAAAGCAAGATATTACAAGTGGGGAGGCAAGTGGAAGATCTCCATACATATTTTAACGGGGAAGAAATGAGAGTGATTTCAGATTTCACCTACCTAGGAACTATACTAATATAGTTCCTGTATAGATCTGTTTATACAGGTCTGGGAAAATAGACTCAGAAATATCAAACTGGATAAGGAAGGCTAATGCTATTACCAGATCTGCAATACTGTAATAGGGAAGCGAGAGGTAGGTAGCAATGTCAAAACTCCATATCTGCAAGTCTGTATACTTGCCGATACTCTTGTATAGAGGTGAAAGGTAGGTATTGACGGACCGGCAGGAGAGTAGAATCACTGCTGCAGAAATGAAGTTTCTGCGAAGAACGGTGGGGAAGGCGAGGAGAGATCGTGTCCGAGATGGGAGGATACGCCAGGAACTGGGGATTGCCTCAGTGAAGGAGGTTCTGCAGGCACGGCAGTTGAAATGGTTCGACTACCTCATTAGAATGCAGGAACATAGGAACCCCTTAAAGACGATGGAGTACATACCAGATGACAGAGGACGACTAAGGATGTACTACTTGGAGTATGTCGAGAGGGAACAACAGAGCAAGAGGGAAGGATCTTCGTCAGGCCAGGAACCTAGCTACTGATAGAGAATGTTGGAGCCGGTGGCTGAAGGCTTCCCTTCGCTGATTAGGCACTATAGGAAGAAGCAAAAGAAGAAGAATTATATCATAAATTTTGTATATGGTATAATTCCATACCACTACAACTCTGAAAGGTCAGGGGCTCAGTACTTATTAAGGAAGTACTGTTACTAGACAAGGTATTGTGCAAGGAGGTGGTATAGTCGACCGCCATATTTTTAACCAGTAAGTGTTGCACTTTATGGGGGTGGGTGGGACCCGGAGGTCTCCAGAACCCACAGGGTTGACTCACGGCTACAGTGAAGCAGAAAATAATTATCTGCCAAAAGCTGGATTCGAACTCGGGTCCTTCCAAAAAGGAGCCTTCACTAGCCCACCCATGTAGAGTAGTAAAATAAAATAAATGAATTGCCGAATTGTGTTATTGTTGAGTTTGAAATAATTGAACATAAGAGACTGTAAAACAAAATATTGAAACATATAAACTAGAAAAATACTTTGGTAACAGTAAAAAAATGCTTTGTGGAACGAAAGCCCAATGAGTAAATTAAAAATTAGTAAAAAGGATGTCAAGCCCTGGGGTACCTCCAGTTGTACTGACTAGGCTGAGAATAGGTCACACGAGGCTCACCCACTCCTATCTTATATCAAAAGAAACACCTCCGAACTGCCAGTATTGCAATAACAATTTAACAATAAGCCATGTTTTCCAACGATATCTCCAGCCTAAGCCAAGATATCTCAAAAACCATTGGAGACGATGATAAGGCAATAGAATTAGTGTTTCAGTTTTTGAAATCACAAAATTTACTGACAAAAATATAACTTGATCGGAAGGAAAAAAATAAAATAAAATAAAATGTAACTAATGTTAGCAAAATTAAATAAAATATAAATGGCGTTGATGACCAATGAAGTTTGGCGCAACTAAACAACCAAACAATCAAACAATCAAACTAGAAAAATAGAAAAATTAAAAAATAAAATAATATTGTTTTTTGTCTTTGCGACATAAATAAAATTGTCTATATACCATATAGATAAATTTAACATTGGGTTGCTATAACACACAACGTACCCATCAATTCATAATTCGACATATATACACTTCAATACATTAACATTTTACATTTTTCAAACAATAATTATCAATAAACTATACACAATATACCTTAAATATATCCCGGTTTCCCAAAGGCAGTACGTCACCTACTGAATATAGAACTAGGTTCTCACGTCTTTGTCAAAATATTCCTGATCCTTTTTTTATATATACTGATGGATCAAAATCTGACGAATCTTCAGCATCCTCTTTCATCACAAACAACTCAACCCATAAAATAAAACTGCATAAATTATGCAGTGTATATACAGATGAATTACATGCAATAGCCTCAGCACTCCACCTCTCCATGACAGTAACGAATACTAACATAGTTATCATTACCGACTCTTTAAGTTAACTAAAAGCCATGAAGATCGTTTACCCGAAACACCCGGTGATCTTAAAAATTCACAATTATACCAACATGCTCGAAAACTTGGGAAAAACTGTTTTCTTTATATGGGTGCCGGGTCACGTGGGGATCACTGGAAATGAACTGGCGGACATTGCAGCTAAACAAGCACTTGCTCTTCCAGGTCAGGGCACGGCCATTCTGACACCACAAGAGATAAGTCTTCCGATGAAAAATGAGATATTATCTAGTTGGCAAGCCATGTGGGATGAAAGCCCGCCAAGCAAATTAAAAACTATCAAAAAAACACTAAACCATGGACCACATAAAACCGTTCCAATCGCAGGAAGGAGGTAGCTATTGCCAGATTGAGAATAGGCCATACGAGTTTAACTCATAGATATCTGATCAGTTAGCAGGCACCGCCAAAATGTCAATACTGCAACAGTGTACTTACGATCAGTCACATATTTGAGAAATGTCATTTTTATTCTGCGAACTTGAGTAGATTGGGAGTAGGGCCGAGTGCATCGGATGCTCTGAATGATGACCAGAAGAACGTGGAAATGGTCTTAGTTTTCTTAAAAAGGAATGGCCTTTTGAATAAGATTTAAACCAGAAAATCTGTTATACGTAATAAAAAATACCAACAGAAGTAATTATTTAAAGTGAAATAGAATTATAGAAATAGAATATAAAGCACGAAACATGGGCGTTGATGACCTCAGGGTTTTACGCCCTAAAGCCCCAGACAACAACAACAACTTCAAATATATATTTTTTTTCTTAATAAAAAAATTTTGTTTTCCCTATATACATACATATATTCTTTTTTCTCCTTCTCGAATAAAGCCAAATAACAATTTACCAATTCGCTTAATACATTATTCCCCCTTTTTCACTCCTTCAAACCTCACCTATCCAGTGATCCACAACAAGCGTTTGATCAATTAACAAAATGAACAGACATCACCTCTCACTAATAGGGATTCGCATTTTAATATTTTTAAAACGCGAAGAGCGGTAATATAAATGATAAAATCCGTCTTTGCGTTCCCATAACACTGTGTACCGCGTTCTGCGTTATATCCGTTCTTACCGTGCAAAGCTTGGGCAGCCTATAAAGCTATTTACAATAAATTAAAAGCTTTGTAACATTCTGTGCTTAAAATTCATTACAAGATGTTCTACGTGCTTAGATGTTATCCTCCTTTCCAGTTTTGTGTATTTACAGTTGGCTTCCTGGTTGGTACTGATTTCAGTTTAATTTATTTTGTTTTCAGAGTGGAAGAGGGATCAAATACATATTTGGTCACGCCACATTAAATAAAAAGTATTATCTTTATTCCATTTTGAGAAGAGGACGAATGGTCTTCACATGATGGATGTGGAAATTAAAACGCAATCTACATATTTTCGGTAAACAATCTCAAAAAGTGTTTGAATTATTCATTGTTTTGGCAGAGATAAGAAATAGGGGGGGGGGTGTGTTATTCCTTATTCACGTGAAACGTGTCATTTTTTTAAAGGATGGGGAGGGGATAAAACCCTCATCTGGTATTATGTAACTTTTGCAAAGTTTGATAGAATGTCAACATTATCATAACGTTGGAATTCATGTTTACATCTTCTAAGTTACAGCCTTGTAGGTCTTTTAGGGGGATATTGTGATTAATTTTCTAAAAGAAAAATTATAACAAGAAAAAATACACAAAAATGATTTCTCTTTTTATATAATAGTATTGTATTATTATGTAACATTGCTAGTGACAGTAATGGTGTGTAGAATTCGTAGTTATATCATCGTATAACGTTGGCATTTGCTGTTGTGGCACTAGTGTCATACACCACTAAGATCTTGAACGATCCTTGATTAGACCGTGTGTTGTATATAAAAGGAATTTGGTCTCAGTGTGTTAATAAAAGTGCCTTTCAGCGTGGAGGAGCCTCTAACCGCTTGGTCCACACATCTCGGTCCATGCCCAGTATCTTCACCTGAGCCGGTATTTTTCCTCTTTCCAGACCTAGTCGTTAGATATGCTCCATATAGCTGCTTCTAGGTCTGCCTCTGTGTTCCCTCATTCTACTGACGTGTCCTTACCATCGGAGCTGTCGGTGTTCAATCATTGATTTCACTGAGGGGATCTGAAGTTCTTCTCTTATTCTTTCATTCTTTATCCTATTGCTCCTAGTTTTGCCCAATATTCTTCGCAAAAATCGCATTCAGCAGCCGTGTGCTCATGTGCTTGTCTTGGGTCACCTAACTTTCACTGCCATATAATAGTGTTGGAAGAGATATTGCTTTAAAGATATGAAGCTTGATATCCTATACATAAATATAGGGAGAGTTAGGATGGGGGCTCATTAGTAAGGTTGAATCTAAGTATGGCAGATATTTATTCTTTTACTGTAGCCGAGAGTCAACCCTGTGGGTACGGGAGCCCTCCTAGGGTCCACCCAGCCTCTACGAAATGGCTACTCTTTAATAGTGGACAAATTTAAACGAATCACCTCATTGTGCAACCTTTGTTCAAAAAACAGTACTTTGTTTCCTACTACTTCTTTCATGGGTTAGCGGTACATATCTTAATTTTTTTTAAAAATATTTAAACATTTATAAATATTCTATTGTTGTAATATTTGTTTATAGAACTAATTTATTTTCGTTTTCACATCTAAACAGGAGAAAGGTTTTTTACGTTTCGCAATATTGCAAATTTACAAGAATAAATTCTTCAGAAAAACTACAAATAGAGTTTGTATTGAAATGCAAATATAAACGTTTACGAAAGGACCAACCTCACCTTCACTGATAATATTCACTAAGAAAAATATTTCCCAATATTTCTTTAACATATCTATCCCACAAAGATTACTTGTTAATTTTTGTTTTCCCTAGAAAATAAAAACAAAATTTCATTTGTAACCCATAGCTCAAATTTAGATAAATGGTAAATCACAAATCTAAAATAAATTAGGAATATTGCAAGATTGTTGGTTGACCGTGTGTAATATATAAAAGGAAGAACTGGAATTGTAAATTATATCGTTATAATATCATAATAAACTGTTTATTATGAGGCAACGTTTCGTCCCACTTTTCAGGGCTTAAAAATATACAAACAACTAAAGTAATATAGCAGAGTAAGAGAATAAATAACAAAAATAACAGTAAACTTAGATATGCCTAAAAATGATTTATAATGTGTGAACATTTGATATAAGAATTGTTGTTGTTTTCTCCATTCAGAAAGCTGAGTGCTATGTGCTATGTGTTAAGTGTTATGTATTATGTGCTATGTATTATGTGCTATTTGTTATGTATTATGTGATATGTGTTAAGTGTTATGTATTATGTGCTATTTGTTATGTATTATGTGCTATGTGTTAAGTGTTATGTATTATGTCCATTATTTCTCTTTTTTTCTTTACCTTTATTTAATGTTTACTGTATTCTTATATATTTTTTTTATTTGTTATTATTTTTTTTCCATTTATTGTCTAATACCTTTTTGTAATTCTTGTTTATTTATGATTTTCAGTGCACATTTTTTAAGTTATTTTAGCCAAACCCAAGTTTACATTTTTTGCTTGTTATTTATTCTCTCACTTTGTTACATTATTTTGGTTATGTGTATTGTTTTTTAACCCCGATGAAGCCCTGCAAAGTAAGGCAAAACGTTTTGCTCATAATTAATGGTTTATTTACTATTTGAGCTGTTTTGACACCGCACCGGGGTTCAAAAGTAAATCTTGTTTCATCCATTCATCACTTCATTTCAATTATAGTTAATGATTTTTTGTTTGATAATTACCAGCCATTGTTTAAACATAGATATCTACAGTAAATTTGTTTTTTTCATGGCACAAGAACCAACTTTCACAAATAATATTCTCAATATTTCTTTCACATATCTAACCCAGAAAGCTTACTTGTTAATTTTTGTTTTTTCTAGAAAAATAAAAACAAAACCAAAACTAAAACAAAATTTCACTTGTACCCCATACCTCAAATTTGTATAAATGTTACGTCGTAAATCTAAAATAAATTAGGAATATTGCAAGATCTTTGATTGACCGTGTGTAATATATAAAAGGAAGAACTGGAATTGTAAATTATATCGTTATAATATCATATAAAAGTAAGCTAAGATATGGCTAAAATGATTTATAATATTTTTGATAAAAATTTGGTAAGTTGATTCTCCAATTTTTAGCTAAATTAGACGAAATTGGAAGTATAGGTGTTTTAAGGAAAATACTTTTTGAACATTTTTTTTTTTTCGGCTGGACCTTGTAGATCTTTTGCCGCCTTCTCCACGCCTGGCTGCCTTGGTCTTCTGTTGTCCAATTTGCTGCATGCTGCTCTTCTTTGTTGTATCTTTGTTTATTCTGTGAATCCATCTGGTTTTTGGCAGCCCATGTGGTCTCTTGCCTACTATTCTAGCATTCATTGTTGTGTAGAGGGTTTGATTATTTTTTTTTCTTCTTTCTCTATTAATTTATTTTTTATTAATCCTTTTTTTTTCATATTTTCTCTTCCAACTCAATATATCTTTCCTCTTTTTTCCCCCTCTTGAAAATAAATAGAACAAAAGAACAATACAAAATACAAATAATAAACATTTTAAATAAATAACAATATAAAAAAGTAATATATGTGTAACATAATACAAGCAATAACTATAAAAAAGTTTGAAACTATCTATAACTGTTATTTTTTGTATTTACATCGTAACATCAAACTATGAAATTTCGTATTTTGATTTTCAAAATTTACCATCGATAGTTTTGCTTCTGAGTTATAGAAGGGGTATTCATGATCTTTGGTTTAACATGTTAAAACGTGTTAAATGGAAAAACTCATGTTAAATCGAAAAAAAAGGCCTTCTTTTACCGTGGTAAAACGAAATAACATTTAACATGGCTGAGAGTCTGTTACTTGGTCTGTTAAATGGAGAATGACGTCACACGATAGACCAGTTGAGATCGCCGCCATTTTTGTTGTTGTGACAGCTCAGTTCTTTCGTGTGTTTGTGGTATTCATATCCCTGTTATTAAACCAGAATTTTAATGATACATTTGAGAAAAAAAAAATGTAATTTCATTCTACTATTTGAAAATTTGTAAACGCTCGCCAGATAAAAATCTCACTATATGAACCATGTAATTATTCTTAGGGGACATATGTCCCAGAATAAAGTTATTTTTTCATTTCATTTCATAAGCTAAACTTTTACACAAATTCCACGTTTCACTCACTCTAGGCATGTTGTAATTAATTACTTAAATCAAAACTGAAGTAAACAATAACATGAGGGTCTGGAAGGAAAGTTATAAACATAATGGCTTATACAACAAGTTGCTAAGAAAATCCGCTAGGGACTCTTATGCATTTAACGTTTAACATGACTTCAAATAGGGCTGCTCACAATCTTATAGTTATAACATTTAACATGGTAAAACATTTAACATTTAACACAACATCATGAATACCCCTAGTGATGGTTGTCTCAGTGCCGCATACATCATAGTGGATACTTCTTACGGAGCAGTTATTGTAACTCAGTTACGTTTTAATACTTCTTATGGAACAGTTATTGTAAATCAGTTAGATTTGCCTCCTCCTCCTCCCCCCTCCTCCCTTCACGCTGCCTTACTAATCGCTAAGTAACTTAGCAAAAAGACCACTAACGATTCCAGTAGCGAACAGTTAGGTCTCTAATGGTTCCTCCCTAATTGGTCTAAGGAGAACCGACCGGCTACTTTTAACTTCATTATAATAGGCTAGAAAAAATTAAGCCCTCCCTCTCTCTAGGCTTTTATCGGGGCTAGATTACAGGAGGTTGTGAAAAGAAGAACAAGTCGGGAAATGGTCAAGTATTTTACAGTAAATAGTATAAGTCGTGAAATGGTCAAATATTTTACAGTGAAAAGTAGTGTAAGTCGTGAAATAGTCTAGTATTTTATTGCGAGAAATAGTATAAGTCGTGAAATAGTGGAAGTATGTAAATTATAAATCCAAACATCTTAAATAAAACAAAATAGAAAATATATGCGTTTATGGTTTTAAGCCCTAAAGTCAAAGCGGACAACAACCTCTCGATTCCACCAACCATTCGAAATTCAAACAATTTAAGCAACAAACAAGTATTGACAGAATGGAAGACATAAAAACACTTTAGTCATCAATAAGAGAATTATATTAAATAATATCAGCCATTGTTTAGTATAATATTAATTATAAAATATATACCGTACTAACAATAAGTGGAATGCATGTCTACTTACAGTTTTAGCCACTTTTTCTTAATTGCTCAATGCCACTTGTTTTGAGTAAAACTTATTTACCGACGTTTTACAACTCAAGACAAAAAAAAAAAAAAATAGATGGTAGTAAATTGATTTCATGGTGTGGGGTGAAATACTGATCTATTCTAATAGGAAAAGTTCGATATTGTAATAGGAGAGTAGGAGCTTAGAGGAGATTAACCCGATTGAGTGAGTTCTTGTTATTTCTAATACAATATAAAAAAAAAAAAGAAACATTGCTGTTAGAATTGACATAGTAAATGGCTGTTCTATTGTAATTATTATTATGGAACTAACATTTTCAACCTCAAGTTATAAGAGAGAACCCATAATAATTATTAATAAAATTTTAATATATCAATTATTTCAGGGGAGCGCGGTGGCACAGCGGTATATTAATGTAATACTGAATCGAAATGACCCAGGTTTGAATTCAGAATTATTCATTCTGTTTCTGCAACCGTCTATCAATCCTGTTCCTATGGTCTTAACCCTTAGTTGTGAAAACATCTGGTGGTAGAGCGTGATCTCGAATAAATCAACTGTTTGCACAACAGTTGTCACCGATCAGATGAATCACTGACTCTTTATAGGTTATAGCTGTTCACATAATAATTTATTTCATTACTAGAAGTTCAGTTCTGTCAGCCAGTCCTGAAGGCTGCCGTATTTTTTTTCAAAGATTGTTATATTCGTTATTAGTAAATGTTTTATAGGTAAGAAAACACCGGTCCTTTTGGGATTTCGGGAGTGGTGCGGGATGGCAAGATAACTCTCATTAAATTTTTTTTTTCATAAAAAATGTGGAAAACGCAAAGGTAATTATGATTGACATACAATTGTTTAATGATATGATACAAATTGATTCAATTATATTTCATATTAATTAATTATAAAACATTTTAAGTGGAGTTATTCAATATTTTATTGAAAGCTTGCCAATGTGAAGCTGGTTTTCATATTGTACAAGTTATATTCGGCACAGAGTTGACTCAGTGATGTTCAGTCTATAAACAGGGGTGTTCATGATGTAATGTTAAGTGTAAAAAAATGTGATAAGCCAAATGTTATAAGTATAGCATTGTGAGCTGCTCATTTATTTAATTTATAGTCCATGTTATATGTCAAATGCACAGGAGCTTCAAGTAGATTTTCTGGGCAACTTGTTTTGTAATCTTGTAATCTTTACAAGATAATAAAATCTTCAACAGCTTCGTCATATCATCTTTCATCCACCACACTTGTTCCTCCTTTCCTATCTAATTTTTATCCATTACTTTATTGGAGTCTTAAAAACGTCCAAAATAAACCAAACAATAACTACGAGCAACTAACCCTATCAAAACGACAGCAGACAAAATGGTGAGAAGCTCAGCTGGTCTGTTGCGTGACGTCATTCTCCATTCAGCAGACCTATTAACAGACTCTTCATCATGTTAAATGTTATATCGTTTTAACATGCTATAATACGTAAATATTTCTCCATTTAACACACTTTAACATGTTAAACTATAGACCATCACTACCCCTAATATTGGACAATGTATATTGGTTCAGAATGAGTTGTAGATAGTTGACCGTAGATTAATGATTGATAAACAGCAATAATTAGTATATATAGAACAAATAACATATATCATATTATAAATCATAAGTTGACTAATTTTTAATAAAAAAATGAAAAATAATCAAATAAAAGTGAACTAAAAATGAAAATGAGGTGTAGATAGTTGACCGTAGATTAATGATTGGAGAAGCTTGTCGGGGGGTGCGGTCAGCAAAGAACAACTTGAATAAACAAAACCATATTTATTTATTTTATACCGACGTTTCGACCTGAATTTCAGGTCTTCATCAGGGCTATAGAAAAAAAGAGATAACAACAACATTTAGAGAAACATACAATTGAAAAGGAATAGTATACAAACAAATTTAGAATTATACAAAATATTGAATTCAATCATAATCGTGGAATGGTATGGTAGTAGATTGAAAACAGTGACAGATGAAATATAATATCATGTAGGTAAGAAGATATGTATAGTATAAGATATGCAAGTAGTGTCTAAAAATCTGAAAAAATAAATAAATAAATGGAATCTACAAATTGAAAACTATGATAGACAATGAAAAATAGTGAGTGGCTTATATCTGAATTAAAAAACCATATTTATTTATTTTATGCCGATGTTTCGACCTGAGTTTCAGGTCGATATATTGGTTCAGACTGGACAACAGTGTGTGGGCTTACCTTAAGTTCATTGTCCAAAGCTAGTGGCTCAAGAGGTCATTTACTTTTGAAGTTTAATTTTTAGATATTTTCTTTTTGAAGTAATATTTTAATATAATAATCTCCATAGCGCAATCTCTATTCAGTTCTTGGAAAGTTGTCAGCGGAGGAGAGATTTATGAGGTCCTTTTAATGTGACACAGTCTCTTCCACCGAGATGTGTCAAGGCACAATCTAAATTATGCATCTTGGTCTGAACTACTCCTGACGTCTTACTGTCAGGATCCGGGCTACATAAACTCTTGCAGGAAAAGATTTGTGGTCTGTGTTGAATAGCTATTTGTTGTCTGTGTTCAACGAAGAGTAGAAGCAGTCTATTTCATTTAATATCTCGTCTTTTGCACGGGATGCTAGAAGCTTATGTTGGAGAAGATAAGGTTATTTCTATGTTTAAAAAAGAGCTTTTGGATTTATCTATACTTCGATCAGAGTATACTTATGTTCAAGAGTAAACAATTTGAACGTCATCATTACAGGATCTACCAGTACTATATGAAAATAAAATAAAATGATACATTAATTAATAACTCTACGGCCCATATAGTACAAGAGCCGGGAAGAAAAAAAGGCTGTTATCTCCCCCCAATTTTAGATTTCCCCTATGAAAACTATGTATAATTACTAGTCAAAACTGATGAGTCTGCCAAGTATAGGTAGGGGAATAAAAAATGGCAGCTGATTTAAAACCTTAAAAAATCATTAATTTTTTATTCGGAGCTGTGTATCTTTAAAACTACCGACGACACTAGAAAATTTAAAAGAACATTATTTAAAGAAGAATAAATTTTCAGAAATATTAGCCATAAAAGAGCTATTTACGTCCAATAGTTCTCGAGATACAGCCTTTAAAAAAGACACATTTCATAAAAATGTACTGAAATATCAGTAGTTAGTTAATTTATTTTGAGAAATCTATATCTCAGTTTGATGTTCTATAAAGTAGTTTATGACCTTTACCTTTGTAGCAATAGTAGTTTTCATGATATTTGCTAAAATAAATTGATTTATAGTTGTTCGGACAATAAGTTTGATTTATGAAAAACTTCATTTCAGAAACCATTGGATGTACAGATGTCTGCCAGCACCCAAATTAAAGCCAGTTAAATTTACTATAAAATAGTTTATAACGTTTATCGTTGTAGGAGTAGTAGTTTTTGTGATATTTGACAAAATAAACTCACAATATGTTAATTTCTAGTTGCATAGGAAGATGGTCAGGGTTGCGGTCAAAGGAGAAACAAAAATAGTCTACAACTATTTATTATT
>NW_027106553.1:978258-982578 GCF_000696795.3 Halyomorpha halys
AAAATAAATAGTTGTAAACTATTTTTGTTTCTCCTTTGACCGCAACCCTGACCATCTTCCTATACATCAATTTTTACGGTCAACTATATATACATATATACAATTTAATTTCTAGTTGTTCGGAATAAGTGTTGGATTTTTGAAAAAATATATCTCTAGATCCATAAGACGCACATATGTCTGCCAACACTCAAAATAAAGGAAATTTAACTTACTATAAAGTTGTTTGACACTTATCTTCGTAGAGGTAGTAGTTCTTGTGATATTCAGATATGAATACAAATTTGGCATATGAAAATTTGTCTGAACAACTATAAATCAATTTGTTTTAGCAAATTTCATGAAAACTAAACGTAATAAAATACTTTATAGCTTTAATTTGAGTGCTAATAGACATCTGTTCGTCTCATAGTTCCTGAGATATAGATTTCTCAAAATAAATTAACTAACCACTAATATTTCAATAGATTTTTAAGAAATGTTGCTTTTTAAATAGCTGTAATGGTTCTTGAGATTACGATTTCATACAGTAAATTTACTAAACTTCCAACACATTACAAAAGATTGATCTACATGACTGTAATAAGGCCAATCAGAACATACGGAGTTGAGCTTTGGGGCTCCACTAAACCTTCGAATTCCTCTCGTATCCAATCCTTGCAATATAAAATCCTTCGTAAAATCATTTGGCCCGAACCAGATATCACTCCTTTCATTATAAACTCCCTGACCATCCAAACCCACTAGTTTCTAGCCTTGCTTCCTCTTCCATTTCTGACAATCCTCCGATGCGCCTGAAAATAAGATGGTCACAAGACCTGCTAATGTAAAACGTCATTAGAGTGCTGCTAATGGGTAGTTTCTCTACATGCCTGTAACAATCCAATTTAACTGATATCGGATTTACTAAATGTACAGTTGTAAATAGCAATAAATAAATATTTTAAAAAAAAATTACTAACAACTGATTTTTCAGTGCATTTTTTATGAAACTTATCTTTTTAAAAACGCTATATCTCAGAAACTATTTAACGTAAGCTCTAATAAGGCTCATATTATCAAATTTACTCTGAATTAATTCTCTTAGGTTTACTGGTGTTGTAGTAAGTTTTAACGATATGAAGCTCCGAATGGAAGTTGTGTTGAGTGTTTGCGACTTTAGCGCACTTGCTCAGCCTCCACTGCCTCATTACCAGTGATGCGGCGAGAGGGATGCGCTGGGATCTCTTGAGCTCTGCTCTACCCCTCACACGTGGGGGATAGAGTGGGCTCAGGGATCCTCAGGTCGATTGTGTAAATATTGTATATATTATTTTATCATTATGTTATTTTATTTTTCAGAAAGTTTATTATGTTCATCTTGTCTATTCGTTTGTTTGTATATATTTTAAGAGAGTTTTTTTTATTATTATTATTTTTAATTTTTTTAAAATTTATTTATTTCTTTTTTATTTTAGTATGGATGTGATCATTCTATATCTATCAATAAAAAAAATCTATCAATCAAAAAAAAAAATTTTTTTGTATCGTTTTGTAACAGCCACCATTTTGTATTCCCCCTAACTATACTCGGCGGACTCCTCAATTTTAAATAGTAATTACTCAATGCTCCTTGTTACTAATAAAACTATCCATAAAGATCTAAATGTTCTTATGTAATCGATCTAGCCCGAACCTGATATCATTCCTTCCATTATAAACTCCCTAACCACCCAAACCTACAAGTTTCTAACCTTGCTTCCTCTTCCATTCCAGGCGTCAGAAAAGAAGATGGCTTCGTGACCTTATATTGTAAAATGTTTTTAGAGTTCTACTACTGGTTAGTTTCTCTACAGCCTGTATCATATCATTATCTTACTTGAAATTTGCTTGTTGTATTTTTTTATACAGTTGTAAATGTCAATAAACAAAAAAAAAAGTAGTAATTATAAATAGTTTTCATTTACGTAATCAAATATTAAGGTGACTTTTTTTTTAGCATGGCTCTCGTACTACCTGTATAAAGTTGATCTATTCCTCACGGCTGCCTTGATATATTCCGAGTACAATACTGGCTGTTGAGGTGGAGTTGACGGCGTTCCAAGAGCTCCGAGATCTGATGCTCATTATGAAATGGCTCATAATCTGCGCTAATTATCAGAGCCCTGGCTCTTAATGGCCTAATCAAGTGTAAAGGTTGGGTCGGGGTGGCTGGGTCCAGTTTGGGTCGGGCTTTGGGTATTTTGGTTCCCGCCCGTCCTAATTCAGTCGGCTGCGTCGCACCTGTTCCGCTACTTCTGCTCTGTCTCGTTTGCTTTATTTTGTTTTTTCTTCTCTCTCTCTGTTTCTCTCTATCTATCGATCTATTTGACTATTCGTTTTGTTGTTTTGTATCGCTCTATTTGTTCCGAGGGTTTGGTTGGCAGAAAATAATTCTTGTATATCTTATTGGTAAAATATATATTATTATGTATATTAACTTGTTGTTGTTTCGATTATAATAGTGTAAATCCATTTAGCCTCAACACTCTTAATTGATTTATTTCAAACCAGCAACGTTTTGGCCAACCTGACTATTAGGTATATTTTGTTAATATAAAGCTTTGATATAAATCTTTTTATTATTGGAGAAGTTTGTCGGGGGGTGCGGTCAGCAAAGAACAACATAAATAAACAAAACCATATTTATTTATTTTATGCCGACGTTTCGACCTGAGTTTCAGGTCTTCATCAGGGAACAAAAGAGATAACTACAACATTTAGAGCAACATACTATTGAAAAGGAATAGTGTACAAACAAATTTAGAATTATAAAAAATATTGAATTAAATCATAAATTGATAACTGATAATTGAATAATAAAAAAATTTTTTTAATTGATTGATAATCGTGGAATTGGATGGTAGTAGATTAAAAACAGTGACAGATAAAATATAATATCATGTAGGTAAGAAGATATGTATAATATAAGATATGCAAGTAGTGTCTAGGAAACTGAAAAAAAAAAAAATAAATTGAATCTACAAATTGAACACTATGACAGACAATGAAAAATAGCGAGTGGCTTATATCTGAATTACAGTGTTAGTATTAACTTATATACCTATACTAAAAATATAAATATATATGTGCATATATATATGTAGGTAGAATATGGAGAATGGGAAAAGAATAATGTAACAAATATGAGAACGAGAAAGGAGACTTACGTTATGGCGTAGAAGGTAGGCCTGTAACTGATTGATGTATGAGTTTTTTGAAAAGTCACTAGAGAGCGCTAGAAAAAGGTTAGAAACGTAACTGTCAAGAAAGACCGTTATGACACCACAGTTGATATGAAATACCAATGATAATAAGGTCAAGTTATAGTTTAAAAGAAAACATAAAACCAATGATATGTAAAAACACGGAGCCCAAATCTTTTTAATATCATTTATAAATTCTAAATAGCATACTTTTAAATTTCATGACTCACATAAACTTTCTTTAATTGTTGTGGGATATAATGCCCAAGCCTTATTATAGTTACCTAACCTGAAGCAAACTTAATTAGTGAGTGAGATGATGTTCGGGTGGGTTGCGGTCAACAAAATACACAAATAAACAAAACTTATTTATTTGTGCCAATGTTTCGACTTGAATATCAGGGCTGAAAAACAAAACAAAAATGAAATAACAAGTTTAATTAAGAAAAAAATATAATAGACAAACTTGGATATGTACCTAACCATACTTAATTTATTGTTATGTAAATTATCAATTTTGTTAATTATTATTTTTTTTATTGTTTTCTGAACTAAGATTGTTATCTCGTTTTGTTTTTCAGCCCTGATGTAGGCCTAAATTTCAGTCCGAAACGTCAGCAATATATTCATTGAAATTGTCTAGATTCCGAATTTTCTTCTGAAGTACTTTTAATTCTGTTTATTAAAAGAATTATTCATATTGTAAGAAATTAAAAAAAGGCATAAGTACAGAATGCCATAAAATTATGTACACGTCCGTAAACCGTAAACGTTGGAGTTAAACTGTCGTAATTTTTTTAGAGGATACCCAAAAGAAGTTTCATATCGCTAGTATTGCTCGTTATGGATATTGGTCAACATTTAGTTTCGATGAGTTACTCTTTTGAGTAGATTTTTGCTTATTTACGATATTTTTCATCGGAAAATATAGCCAAAATAATTTAAATGCATTAATAAAATCAAAATTTTCAAAATGTAACTTACCCTAGTTTACTTCTTAAAGATATATTCTAAATTATAGTAATCCTCAGTAATAATATTGGTTCCTTATTTTTATCATATTCTGTATCATCTTGTTTTATTCTCATTGTTGTAT
>NW_027106553.1:982885-990929 GCF_000696795.3 Halyomorpha halys
TGTTTATTATTGGCAAATAGTGAGTACATTCTTCAAAAATATGTCTAACTGTAAGAATGGACTGACAATATTTGCACGTTGGAGGTGGCAGTTTTCTGATCAGGTGAGAGTGCGTGAGGAGAATATGTCCTATTCTCAAGCGGGTTAGAGCAACGTCCTCCCTACGGCTGTTGCGGTAGGATGTTGACCATGGTTTTACAGATTGTTTTATTTCTTTTAATTTATTCGGAGAGCTTTCATCCCAATTGGCCTGCCATTTTTCTAACATTTGTAATTACCGAATTATATTTTGTGTATAATTACCGACTGACTTTCCCGCCATTCTTTTATCAGTCTACGTTTAACTTTTAACACCTAATAAATTAGGGAAATTATGTTCAGTATTAAATTTCGACATTTCACATTTAATTATCTACTTTTGTTTAGACATAGATCACTGCTAAGTTAACTTTTATAATATCATATAATAGTGTACTGCTTAACATACCATCAAACCTGATAATGCATATTATCATATTTCAGGATCTATATTTTAAATAGAATTAAATTGGATTTAAATTGAGGTTAACATAATTGAATTAGTAATTTCAAATACTTGAGTAGCGACTATAATTCATTCCTTATCATCGTTGTGATAGAAAAATATGTGAGTAATTAGCAAACCCGGCAATGCTAGAATTAAGGATGTAGATGGATCAACTGAAATATTTAGATACAAGTTATTTACGTATTAGATTAACGATTGAATCAATTGCCTGTTATAGATATTTAGTTTATAGTATTAAATAATATTATATATTAAAAATATATAGGAAAAAAAATATAGAAATACCTTCAACCTGACTCAACCAATCTTAATATCTCAACGAATCTTGGCAGTGGTTTGGGGCTTTATAAACTGCACCGAACGGCGCAAGCCTGTTCTTATTAAACTAATTAGTTTTGGAAAATAAAACAATACGTTATAAAAGTTGTTCTTAATTTCGAACGTATATTTCGTCCATGTAACGCATCTCCAACGTTTCGTTCCCCATTATCGTTATACATTAGGGCTAATTTGTTGATATACAGCTTTAATTTAGATTATCACTTATGAAATCACTATTAATTCTAAATGACATAGCTCAAATTTAAAATTTACAGCTCATATATACTTTATTAAATTGTTGCGGGATGTTATGCCCACGTCTTCGTCCACGATTTCGGAACGACTGACATGGAATCCTCATACAAGACTAAAAAGACAAGAAACTGCTCGTCGATTCCGACTATTACAACATTTACTGGACAAACGGTCTAAATTGCCAATCCATTACAAAAGACTGATCTACATGACTATTATAAGGCCTATACGGAGTTGAGCTTTGGGGCTCCACTAAACCATCAAATTCCTACCGAATCCAATCCTTACAGTCCAAAATCCTTCGTAAAATCCTTAATGCTCCTTACTTTGTCACAAATCGTCATCCATCAGGACCTCAATGTTCCATACGTTGCTGATTTGGCCAGAACCAGATACCATTCCTTCCATGATAAACTTCCCAACCACCCAAATCCACTTGTTTCTAACCTGGTTTCTCCTTCATTACCTAATCTTCCTAGGCGTCTGAAAAGAAGATGGCCTCGAGATCTTCTCCTCTAGAAATGTATTGGAGTTCTATCAGTGGGTAGATTCTCCACATGTTTGTATCATGTCACTATGTCACCTACAGCAAATATACTTGTTGTATACATGTGTATACAGTTGTAAATAACAAGAAATAAATTATTATAATAAAATAAAAAAAAATAAAAAAGATTTCCGACTGATAAGGGAAATTTGTTGTAAAAATATGTTTAAGATTGGTTTAAATGTCATGAAATGTTTACAAGCAGCATAAAAATGCACTAAGGTGTAATAAAAAAAATGAGGAAACATAAAAATATCATCCCCAATAATAATTATAGCGCTTAGAGAACAATTACATACTTTCCTAATTCGATGTTACTTCATTAAACGGAACCGATCTCACTGTATGATAAAGGACGGAGACATATCATAATTACACATGATATTACAATTATACACTCACAACAATGGTCTTGGCGTGTGATATAATGTAATATAATGACTGTATTACTCAAACCCTTGTGTAGAAATCATTTATCTACATCTCTTCTGCATTGCGTTGTTTCTCCAGCTGGTTATAGCTTCTACCATCTACCGCGGCTAATTTAGTACCTCGAGGCACGCCATCTTTATTTTGCCAAACAAGACATCCTTCTGTCTTTAAATATGAAGGAACATTTTCCACTTCAGCAAATTTAATAGTATACACTTACTTACCTATATTTGGAATACGATGTAAGGGGAATTATTTCGATCATGAAAAATTTCGAATTCAAATATTCTACATAAATTTTGAGGACCCTTCAGTCCAAATAACTAAGCCTCGCAAAATCTGTGTGTGTGTGACTGTGAACAGCGTAACTCAAAAACAAAAAGTTCTACAAAACTAAAATTTCATATTTCATATGAAGTCTGGGATGTGACAGCCACCTTTTCGATAAAATTGAAAATCGATTCGATTAAATTTGCTGCAATGTAAGCCCTAATAGAGCTATTTACGTTTAATAGTTTTCGAGATACAGCTTTTTAAAAAGCAACATTTCATAAAGATGTTCTATGGAACCTACTGAAAAATCAGTCTATTATCACTCAAATTAGAACTAGAAAGTATTTACAAATGAGCTATAAAGTAGTTTGATGTTCATTTTCGTAGGCGTAGTAGTTTTCATGAAAATTGCTAAAATAAATCGATTTATGGTTGTTCGAACAAATTTTCATTTGCCAAATTTATATCCATACATGACTATAAACTACTATCCCTAATCTTACCCCTACGAAGATAAGTGTCATAAACTACTTTATAGTAAGTTAAATTTCCTTTATTTTGAGCGTTGGCAGACATATGTGCGTCTTATGGGTCAAGAGATATATTTTTTCAAAAATCAAACATTTTATACAAATAACTAGAAATTAACAATATGTGAGTATATTTTGTCAAATATCATAAAAACTACTACTCCTACAAAGATAAACGTTATGAACTTTTTAATTGTAAATTTAACTAGCTTTAATTTGAGTACTGACAGACATCTGTACACCCTAAGGTTTCTGAAATTAAGTGCTTCAAAACTCAAACTTATTGTCCGAACAACTATAAATCAATTTAATTTAGGAAATATCATAAAATCTACTATTCTTACGATGGTAAAGGTTATAAACTACTTTATTGTTCGTTAAACTAGCTTTAATTTTAGTGCTAATAGACATCTGTACGTTTCATACATGCTGAGATATAGATCTCTCAAAATATATTAACTAACGACTGATATTTCAGTACATTTATATGAAATGTTGCTTTTTAAAAGTCTATATCTCGAACACTATTTAACGTAAATTGCTATATTAGGGTTCATATTTCAGCAAATTTACTCTTCTTTGAATAATGTTCTTTTAGATTTTCTATTGTTGTTGGTAGTTGGAAAGATATAGTGCTCTGAATAGAAAATTAATTATTTTCATCGCTTTCAAACAACCGCCATTTTTTATTCCCCCTACCTATACTTGGCAGACTCATCAATTTTGACTAGTAATCATACATAGTTTTCATTAAAGTAATCCAAAATTGGGTGAGATAACTTCCTTTTGTCTCCTCAATGGCTCTTGTACTAAACATTTTGGGATGCTCTTAGTCCAAAGTCTTGCAAAATCATCTGTATATCTTTGAACATCCTTGCTCAGGAAAGTAACTGAACTTACATATTTAGGACAGGTGTATGCCTGTTAAATAATTTATATTAATAATTATTTTAATAATGACGTGATTAAAAATTATCTCATTTTTTTTTTCATGATAATGAGTGAATCGGTGAAACCTTGTTAGGTATTCTGTGCCTTTTGTTAATTTGTCCGCAATAGAGGGGTTTCTCAGTGTATAATTGTCGGGGCCGAGACAATGGAAATGAGAAAGGCCGCCGGCTGTAAGGAGTGAAATATTAATAAGTGCAGCTTGGAGGGGGGCTTGAAGGCTAAGCTCAAAGCGACTAAGCACCCGAGGGGGGGCTTGATTGCTTTTTAATTGCATAATGGTCCAAACAGGATAATTAGGCCAATTAAAATCACACCGTACTCAAGTACTCTGTACCCTTGATGGTGAACATTCCGGGTTTATATCGAGTCTTAGTTACACGTACTCATAACCATCCATGAACAGCGGTTTGTAAAAGAAAATACACAACTTTGTTTGGCTTACTTGCCTATGTACGTATTAATTTTCCAAAATTAAACCTAATGAGTTCTGAAAGTTTTATTGTCAAAAATTACGCTAGTTGAACTTAATTTTATTATACACACGCTGATGACACATGTATACTTTCTGTAAACAACGACCCAACTAATGCATCACAAACACTACAGGCACACATAACATCTCTTGAAGAATGGTGTAAAAACTGGAGAATCAAAATAAATCCTGACAAATCCCACCAGATCACCTTTACTCTCCGTCGTAAACCTCTGCCTTCCTGTCCTACAGTATCCTTTCTAAATACACCAATAATGCCTGTTGAACAGATTCGATACTTAGGACTCCATCTTGACAAGAGACTTACTTGGAATCCACACACAAGACTGAAACGACAAGAAACTGCTCGTAGATTCCGATTGCTACAACACCTTCTTGACAAACGCTCTAAACTTCCCATTCACTACAAAAAATTAGTATACACTTCAATAATCAGACCAATTTGGACATGTGGAATTGAGCTCTGGGGCTCCGCCAAACCATCAAATCCTTCCCGCATCCAATTCTTACAATCCAAAATCCTACGTAAAATCCTTGATGCTCCTTATTACGTCAGAAATAAACAGTTGCAAATAAACATCGCATTCGTTGCAGATTTGACCCAAGACAGATATGCGTCTTTTCATTCCAAACTCCTTAACCATCCTAACCCATTAATTCTTAATCTTTCATCCTTAACAATCCCTGATAATCCTCCGAGGCGTCTGAAAAGAAGATGGCCACGGGACCTTCTAGTTTAAATTAATGTTTGAAGTACCACCAATGGGTAGTTCCTTCCCAGGATTTTCAAGTGTATATGAAACATACTACATATTTACCTATTGTATTATTTTGTACAGTTGTAAATTACAATAAATAAATAATTTAAAAAAAAAAATATTTATTCTAGTATTTTAATTGGACAAAGGACAATATCGATTCTAGCATTTGTCATTTGTCAACGTAAATGCTCATGCAGAAAGATTTGTATTGGTGTATCATTAAAAATCTAAAAATAAATAAAAAATCAAATAAAGTAAGATAAAAACCTATATCTAGTAGAAATCTCAAAGCTCTAACTAATCACATTATGAAAAATAATCGCAACCATGAAATCAATTTTGATTCTGTAAAGAGATGTAGATAGTTGACCGTAGATTAAAGCTTGAAGAAGTTTGTCGGGGGGTGCGGTCAGCAAAGAACAACATAAATAAACAAAACCATTAGGCATAAAATAAATAAATATTGTTTTGTTTATTTATGTTGTTCTTTGCTGACTGCAGCCCCCGACAAACTTCTTTAATTGATTCTGTAAAGATATTAAGAACAGAAATAATACAATAATAAAAAAAATAAAAATAGGATGCACATTAAATATAAACGAGGACCTTATACTCATTCTTGATGTCTCTGGTTGATGAATCCAATTATAAAATAATAATCAATTGGACTGACTCTCCTACCAACAAAGCCTTTAATTATTTTTTTTTTAATTTAATATATCAAATAGTATACTTGTTTAGTCTGAACACTCTTTATTATATCAATAGTTTAACGTTTCGGGCAATTTGGCCATCCATTTATTTGTAACAATTATAACAACAATTTAAAAATGTTTTGATTAATGACAATTAATGACCCCCCCTGCATTACAAGTCAATTTCACCCTAAGAAAAAGTCAATTAGTATAGAATCATATTAATCAATAATAAGCTTATGTTTAGTTACCTATTTCTTCAAAACTTCATTAATATTTAAAACTGTTAATTTTCGATGAATCAACACTATGATTATCATTTAAACAAATTAATTTATAACCTTCCATACACTCAGGTCAGGGTTGTTATTAATTTAATTCAAATTGTATTTTGGTTTAAATTTGTATTTATTCCAATTATTAAAATTCATATTAAAATTAATTGTAAATAGTAACAAAATTTATTGTATAGGAAGATGGTCAGGGTTGCGGTCAAAGGAGAAACAAAAATAGTTTACAACTATTTATTTTCCGACGTTTCGCCCCACTTTGCAGGGCTTCATCAGGGCTGTTCAGAACAAACGGGTGAACAGTAACAAAATTTATTTTTCCCGTAGTTTTCATAAATTTATTTTACTTAAATTCTCTGCATAATGTTGGTTTAAATCCCTTGTATCTGTTTTAAAATTAACTGTATAATTGATGTTCTTTTGAACATATCGTTTTCTTTATTTAAATTTTTATTTTTATTTTTTAATTTAGTCATTGTCATAACTTTATTGAAGTAGTTCTGTATTTTTAAAACTTGTAATATATTTAAAATTTCTGACTTAATACTGTAATAATACTCGGATTAGGTGATCACTGATCACTCTACCTATAAGTCTTTAGTTTTGTGTAGGTTAGTGGGTTCATGTTCAAGTTTTTGCTAATTGTATGATTTTTGGCAAAAAAATATAAAGACCAGTGTCTTGCGAAAATTATTACAAAAAAACTTTTAATTTTCTGTTACTACAAAAATTCTTATTTTTGGGTTTCTTGAGTTGGGAGCAACGAATATGAATTAATATCTTGCTAGAATACAACAGTTTAACTGAAGGTAAGGTAAGGTCTATCTGGACATACGGAGTTGAGCATTGGGGCTCCACTAAACCATCAAATTCTTCCCGAATCCAACCCTTACAGTCCAAAATCCTTAATGATCCTTACTTTAACACAAATCAAGTCATCTATCATGACCTCAATGTCCCATATGTTGCCGATTTGGCCAAAACCAGATACCATTCCTTCCATGGAAAACTTCCCAACCACCCAAATCCACTTGTTTCTAACCTGGCTTCTCCTTCATTCCCTAATAATCCTCCTAGGCGTCTGCAAAGAAGATGGCCTCTGTAGAAATGTTATTGGGGTTCTATGAATGGGTAGATTCTCCAAATGTTTGTATCATGTCACTATCTCACCTACAGGAAATTTACTTGTTGCATATATGTTATACAGTTTTAAATAACAATAAATAAATGATTAAAAAAAAACTCCTTAAATATAGCACAACGTGAATCTATATCTTTGTTCGGATGAACTCCAAGCTAGTTTCCTTCCTGGTATTTTCTGACATACGGAGGGAATGGGGTATTACGTGGGACTGATTCGAAATAAAACTCAATCAAAATGTTTCGCATCCATAAAGAACATTGTGGAGGATAATCGTTCGTCCACCAAGTACCACAAACAATAATTTTGTTCATATATTGTTTAAAAATAATATTATATAAAAATATAACTATGATTTTTAAATATAGCAGTTCTGCTTTACAAGTTTAGGATGAGTTGATAAGACCAACGATTTCAAACATAGCAAGTTAGAGCTATTCTCTGTTTCTTAATAAACACTAATAAACACCCAGAGCGGTGGACAATACTAAGAGATAAGGACAAAGGCCGAAGAGAACTGTTGTCTTGCTTCTCAACCTAGGAGTTCTCAGCAAACATTCACTTCGTGGCTGGTGCAAATATCACGTTTCTTTTTCTCAATTATCATATCTGATTTTTTTGTATTCTTCTTCTTAAACTACGTAAGTTAAGAGGGATACTCGACTATTTGTTAAAAGAAATTCTGGAAGTTTCATTTTCTGTTTTAAGTACCTCTGTGTGATATTATATTAGCCCTGATGAAGGATAGAAATTCTGACCGAAACGTTAGAACTCTTAAATAAGTTATTTCAACTGATATTGATATATA
>NW_027106553.1:995459-997363 GCF_000696795.3 Halyomorpha halys
TTTCGCCAATACTTAACTTATATATATATATATATATAAAGGTTCTGTTCAACCTTTCGCTTTGAACAGCCCTGATGAAGCCCGCCATAGTGGGACGAAACGTCGGACATTAAAATTGATATAAACTATTTGTTCTTTTTTTTTACCGCAACCCTGACCATCTTATATTTAAATTTTTACGGTCAACTATATATACATATATATTTGTGTTATATTTTGACCGCACCCCCAACCATCTTCTGCTTATATAATTATCCACGGTCAATGGTACTTAATAGTGAGTGGGGAACTATTATTTTTGTGGTTAGTGATGGGCTACATAATTTTTTGGGGATTTTCAATATAGTTTTAGATTTTAAGGAATTATACTTTAAGCTATATTTTGTTTGTTGTTTTATATTTTGTATTCTTCTTTTCAATTATTATATCTGATTTTTTGTATTCTTCTTCTTAAACTACGTAAGTTAAGAGGGATACTCGACTATTTGTTAAAATTCGCAAGTTTCATTTTCTGTTTTAAGTAGCTCTCTGTGATATTATATTAGTGATATAATTATAAGTTACGGTCTGAGGCAGCTCTTACTTCGAGACTGAGATCAGCTCGGTGCATGTATCATATAGATGTACCGAACCCAATAAAGCCAGTCTTTTACAGCAGTTCAAGCGTAACTTTTTTAAGTTTTGCTTTCCTCGATACTCAAGTTATATTCTATTATATATTATAAACGTAATACAAAAATGTTAGTTTTTTCAATGGGTATATTACAGCACTTACTAGACAAACGGTCTATACTTATAATTAATTACAAAATACTCATTTATATGATCATTATAAGGCCTATCTGGACTTTGACGGAGTTGAGCTTTGGGGCTCCACTGTGCCATCAAATTTCTCTAGTATCCAATCCTTAATATTCAAAATCCTTATTGATCCTTACTTTGTCACAAATCAATTAATCCATCAGGACCTCGATGTTAAATATGTTGCTGAATTTTTTAATATGTTTTTCCGGTTATTGTTACTATCGTTCTAATAGTAGGTAGTCATTTATACCTCTGGGTGAAGCTATAAATGTATATAAAATAAAGATTTATAAGAATACTAAATTCGAAAAATTTTCTTTTCCTTTCGAACTACAATTATATTAAAACTTAGCTGATTATTCTAATGAATATAAGCTACCTCTAAGTCGATTCTTGTTATTATATTGTAATAAAATCGATATTCTTTCAAAGGTTTATCGAAAATTGAAACCTGGGTTATGTAAGGGCGGTAGCGTTGACCTATCGATTGTTCCACCTTGGAGGGCTTCTTGTAAATTGCTAATTCTTTCTTCTTCCTCTTCCACTCAGTAATAGCTTTCACTTAAGTTCAAACAAAGACTTATTGTTCCCGGATCTTAATTGCCGGCGACCAATGGGAACTTATTTCCGAATCAAATCTAAACAAATGATATGTGGAATGCTACGGGAAAGGCTATATCACCACATTAGGCGTTTTTGCGAACGGTTCGTTATTTAGTGAAGCTGTTAGAAATTTATTAGTGCAGTAAAATAATACACGCTAAAGGCCAAGCAACACTCATTTTTACTTTTAGTTACCTATATATGGAATATATAGTAAGAGTAAAAGGACCCAAGAGAAGAAAAAGGCAGTTATTTCACCCCAATTTGTGATTACTTATTCATGAATGGAATATGGTCCGAGTGCGGTAAAAAAAAAAACTCAAATAGTAGATAATTATACTATTTTATTCAGCCAACGTTTCGCCCCACGTTGCAGGGCTTCGTCAGGGCTAAAAAAAATTTAAATAAAACATTCAAAAACATTTTAAACATAATAAAATCCTCATAATACTTTTTTTTCACTTTTTTATGCATTTCAGAAGCCTATTTTCTTGTCA
>NW_027106553.1:997964-999116 GCF_000696795.3 Halyomorpha halys
CTTTATTTGTACTTTCTTTAATATTTCTTCTCTTATCTATCTGTTACTATTACCCTTTTCATTTACTATTTACAACCTTTAATTTTGGAGAATCTAACCCACATGTAATTGTGTAATATACATGTGTATATAATTTTAAACAGTTGTAAATAAGTTTAAAATCAACAAAACAATTCTGGTTTGTGTTTACTCAGTCACCGGAATCCTTTCAAACTCGATTATCAATTGATCTGTGTTCAGACTTTTTTTTTTCTTTTATTAGTTAAGACTACTTGACAGACGTATCAACCTAAAACTATAATTATTCTCGCTAACTTTAATATTTTCTAATAGTTTATTCAGCAGCTGGATTTGTACCGAATTTTCAAACTGTCCCCAAACTGCGTATTCTTTGTGTTGAAATAATCTCTCCCATGACACTCCGCCATGACAAAGTCTGTTTCTTTGAGGCTCTGCGGAATAGGAAAGGGGAAAAAAAAAAAAAAAAGATGGAAGAGAGGACGGAACTCTTCTCCTTTTCCATACTGACGGGCTAAGCCGATTTCACAGGACGTTGACTTAGCGAAGCTTTCGATAGGAAAACCTTCAACAGACATATCACGTTTGCTGTTTTAACGAAGATATTTATTTGTATAAGATATATTTGTATTTTTCTATTGATATTGCTTTAAATCCTAATACGTAAAATAATTATATAATTATAAATATATATATCTTTATATTTATAGCTGTATATCTTTTTTATAATTAATTTCTATAACCCTTGAAAGGTCAGGGAAGCAGTAATTTTTAGGAAGTGCTGTTACTAGGGCAACGGTTGTGAAGGTAATACTTGCACAAAAAAAAAAATATATATATAATAATAAAATAAAATAAATATGGAGATCTTTGACTTGTTTAGTCCATTGGACACGTGTACCATAAGTTGCCTATAATGGTTTAATAAGTAAATATACAGTTTAAATTGAGATCTAATTTATATTGTCTCCTTAGCCTATACTCCTCTCACTTTACTATTTCATATTTTTATCTTTACAAGTTATTCAAAAATATATGTTTAAAAGGATTTAGTGAATGACATAATTTCTTCCTTATTAAAAAACAATAGTTTATTTAATATCATCAGCAACGTTTCGGGAGATTTCCCCCATC
>NW_027106553.1:999166-999494 GCF_000696795.3 Halyomorpha halys
TCTTCCTTATTAAAAAACAATAGTTTATTTAATATCATCAGCAACGTTTCGGGAGATTTCCCCCATCTTCAGGCTGCTGTTAACAAAATCTATATATTACATATAATTTTCTCCTATTTGTCATTCTTGCTAATATATTACAATATTATTGTCATTTAATGAGTAAAATTTTTGCTACTGGTCATACATTTTAGGAGAATAATTACCTTTCTAAAGGTTATCTTCCAGACTGGATATAGATTTTGTTAACAGCAGCCTGAAGATGGGGGAAATCTCCCGAAACGTTGCTGATGATATTAAATAAACTATTGTTTTTTAATAAGGAAGA
>NW_027106553.1:1005439-1007140 GCF_000696795.3 Halyomorpha halys
AAAAACTGAGAATATTACAACAATAAGGTAATTTAAGCTAGGATAAATATTATGTAAAAATAAAGTGATAAGAAATTACATATAAATAAAAGGAAGGAAGACATAAAATAGTATCAGTATAAAATAAACTTGAATAAAAATGATAAGAATAAAAAATAAGTAACAATGGCAAGAGTAAAAATTAAAAAAAAAACAACGTAAAATGTACTGTTAAAAAAGTACAGATAAAACAAAAAACAATGCGGGGAAAAAAAAAAGAAAGTAAAAATGAAATAAACTTCTTGAAAGAATAAATATAAATATAAATAATAATAATGATATTAAATGATAATAAATGAGCAATGAACAAATTAGAACCAACCTACCTGTTCAAAGCGAAAGGTTGAACAGAAGGCGACAATAAAGCAGTAGCGTGGAGGAGGTCGCCAGCCATTTATATTATATTTATTCACAAATACTTCTAATTTATCTGTTTAAATCGATAAACCTCTTCGTTAAGACGAATTTATATCCAGTCGTTGGATAATTTATAGTTGAAATAAAGAAATATAATAAAATCGTCGCTTATTTCCTACCTACGAGAGGAGAAGTGGAATTATAGAAATTTCCATAAAACCATGAATTGTGAATAGTTACAAGACCTCTTGCTGGAAGATATATGGAGAAAAAGTGTTGGTTGAGAGATTGTGGGATTTGGGTTAAGCTGATTACTTATTTTCTTTTAGCCGATTTCCTCGCCACGGTCGCTTTTCTCTTAGCCACTTAGCACTGTGCCAAGCTTTTAAAGGTTTACAACTGAATATGTCTAGTTTTAATATCATTTTTTTATATTAATTTCGATATTCGCTGGACCCACCTGGGACCTGGACTATCTTACTACAGTTTTTATTTTCGTTCTCCCTCATCTCACCTTCTGAAGACAATTTGTAGATCCTATCTTAATGGTATCGATAAGTAGTCTACATATAGGGTACATCTTTCTTGGTAAAATTCAAAAGTGGTTTTGTTTGATATGGCTTTATTGACGCGTGAGGTGACTCCAGGCAGTGGAATTCGTCCCGCCTGAGTGGCTTATGAAGGTCGTTGAACATTTAAAGTAAACACGGCGGATAAATATTTCATGGATGGGGGGGGGGCTAAGGACACCGCCCTCTAGCGATAGCATATGGAATAGTCACTGGCAGTTTGATCTCAATAGCTTTCGGATATTGTATCTCCAATGTTCAATGCATGCATAATATATAGGCACGTCACATCCGTCTGATAGATTTCATACTGACAATTCACTGTCGATTTAATTGTATGGGCTATTTTGTACATTGTATATACTTCCTAGTGGGATGGGCGTTGCCGTTAAGCATAAAGAGAACTTCGAAATAAACAAAGCTAAGCTAGCACCAGTCGGTAGAAACAGTCTTAAGCTGAGGAAGGTGATTCAGGGTAGGGATAGGATATCGATATCATTGAAATATCGATAATTTGTAACTGATAGTATCGGAATATTAATATTTGTCTTCGATATTTAAAAAAAAAAAAGAATAATAATTTCTCCCCAAATTTATTTTTTAAAATGTAGTGTAATCTCAGTAATCGGAACTTCGGTACTCTGAACTCTCCAGTAATCCGAACTTCGGTACTCTGAACTCTCCAGTAATCCGAACTTCGGTACTCTGAACTCTCCAGTAATCCGAACTTCGGTAC
>NW_027106553.1:1007190-1010048 GCF_000696795.3 Halyomorpha halys
GAACTTCGGTACTCTGAACTCTCCAGTAATCCGAACTTCGGTACTCTGAACTCTCCAGTAATCCGAACTTCGGTACTCTGAACTCTCCAGTAATCCGAACTTCGGTACCCCTAACACCCCAGCAATCGTAAACTAAGTTACAGTTTTGTATAAAAACTCAGCAGGCAATAACATTTTTGTTTTCAAATATAAGTGCACATTTGTAAAGGCCATGTTTAAGTTCCCGATGTGTAAGTTTTGTAATCATCGTAAAATCGAAAGTGTAAATTTTTACAGTTTTGATTTCGGGTAATATAATTCCTATGAAAGTGTCCATAATATGTTTTGTTTGAAATAGAAATACATAATATCTATTGTATAAATTATTTGATTATGTAAAAATAATTTAATTAATAGTGTAAATGTGTATAAAACAAATTTTATTGGACATTTCTTTTTCTTTTGGATTTTTTATTTTATGCAATATTTACTATTTATTCCTTCTATAGGTAAGTAAATATCATATGAAAAATATCTGATATTGAAAAATAATTTTATTTTGTGCTTGGGTCTGTTTATTTTAAAAAGATTTCACTTATCTCTACCATCATGATAAAAAAATTTCATTGTTCAAGCTTTATCCGTTTCATTTAGTATAATGCTGAAATAAATTAGATGTTGAGTATAGGAATATATTATCCGCGAAATATCCAATTATAACATATATGAATTAAACCCTATGATAAATATAAATGATTTACCGTATTTTTCTGAATATTAAGGATAGGGGGGATTAAAAATTGTTTATTGGCCGACGTTTCGTCCCACTTTGAAGGGCTTCTTCATCAAGGCTAAAAATGATACAAAACTACTAAAAAGTATGTTGACAATGTAAGATAATAAGATGACTATAAAGTAAACTAAGCTGGCGTTAAAAATTATTTAAAAATGTACAGTATATATATATATTACGTAGACTAATGATTGGAAAAGGTGGTCGGTGGGTGCGGTCAAAAAAGAAAAATATATATTTATTTATGCCGACGTTTCGACCTGGGACTTCATCAGGGATATAGAACAAAAGACATAACAACCATCATTTAGAGAAACATAAAATTGAAAAGAAATAGTATACAAACAAATTTGGAATTATACAAAATATTGAATTGAATAACAAATAATTAAAAATAATTGATAGATAATCATGGAATTAGACAGTAGCAGATCGATGACAGTAAACGATGAAATATAATATTATGTATGTAAGAAGATATGTATAATATAAGATATGTAAGTAGTGTCTAAAAAACTGAAAAAACAATTGTTTTGTTCAAACAACAATATTGAATCTACAAATTGAACAATATGGCAGAAAATGAAATGTAGTTATATATACATATAATGAAATAGAAAAAGGTTATAAGAAGAGATATGGAGAGTGGGACATGAATGATGTAAGAAATATAAGAACGAGAGACTTACAGTCAGCGAGAAATTTTGGCTAAAACTAATTGATTTGTAGAAAGGCACACTAGAGTGAGCGACGGACGGACAAACGTTTCACTACAATGACCGTTTTGTTGATACGAAATGAAAATGATAAAATAGAAGTAAAGTTACGGATTAAAAAACATTAAACCTGTGATATGTAAAATTATGAAACCAAAAGGTCAAAAAATTATGAATGAAATCAATAATAATAAAAAATAAATAAATAAAAATAAAACAAAATTAATAATAATGGATAAAAATAAAATAAATTGTGGGTGCTTTAATAAATTAACTATTTGGAAATAGGCTAGGGATAGATTTTGTGGTTGATTGGGGAAGCTTCTAATTGTAACTTAATATTTTTAGTTGTTTTTGTGTCTTTTTTTGCCTTTATGAAACCCTGCAAAGTGGGACGAAACTTCAACTTATAGATAGTTATTAACTTTTTTTTGTCTATGGTTTTATTATAGCTTGCTAGCGAAGATGAATGAAAAAAAAAGGTTATCAACATTCAATAGCTTATTAAAATTTGTAATTTTATTAACTCATTTGGTAATATAGAGTATCAGAGGAGAAGTGACGTTTTAGCGTTGTTATAGCTCATAAAACTGGCCACTTAGGTTTTAATTGCAATACTATCGAATGACTAGGCTCATTGTTGTTCAATTGGCTGCTGTCATGGAACCATATGTAGCGTTCTATAATCCTTCCTTCTCTTTCGTAATAAGAATTTGACAAATCGCTGGCTCAGTTTAAACAGGATAACATCTCAAAAAATGGATATTTTGAGATATGCCTGTAATTTTAGCAATACGACCTATACACTGAAACGCATAATCATAATAAAACATATGTCTTATTAATATTTCGAGATATTACAGTTGTGAACTGTATAGATCTTACTAATATATCCGAAGATACTTATTCAATCTATATTATCATTTATGATATTTTTTAATGATCGATATTAACGGAATTAAACTTCTAAATAAAGGACATTTAGGGTTAATGAATTGTGGTCGTTTAATTAAAGATATTGTTACGGTAAAGATTTTGTAAGATGATGTAATGATATATATATTTATTGGGTTGTAAAATAAGTTCGTAGCGTTTTTCAATACTTTAATTTAATCCTCTCTGTGTTTATAAAATCTTGTTTACTTGGTCAATAATTTTGTATATTCTAAAAAAAGGATAAGTTAAAGTGCTTTACACTAAAGTAATTTTAAAGCTTTTTTATTTTTTTTAAATTATTTATTTATTGTAATTTACAACTGTACAAAATAATACAATAGATAAATATGGAGTATGTTTCATATACACTTGAAAATCTTGGGAAGGAACCACCCATTGGTGGTACTTCAAACATTAATTTAAACTAGAAGGTC
>NW_027106553.1:1012268-1017617 GCF_000696795.3 Halyomorpha halys
AACCATCCTAACCCATTAATTCTTAATCTTTCATCCTTAACAATCCCTGATAATCCTCCGAGGCGTCTGAAAAAAAGATGGCCACGGGACCTTCTAGTTTAAATTAATGTTTGAAGTACCACCAATGGGTGGTTCCTTCCCTAGATTTTCAAGTGTATATGAAACATACTCCATATTTATCTATTGTATTATTTTGTACAGTTGTAAATTACAATAAATAAATAATTTTAAAAAAATAAAAAAGCTTTAAAATTACTTTAGTGTAGATTTTATATTACCGAGTATAATTTTTAATTTATTTCATTTTTTGATTTCAGGTATGTCAAATCTATTTACGAATATTTGGAAAAATAATAAGTAAGTTTTTAAATTACATATTATAAACTTAATTGTACGAAATTTATAATTTTTTAAAATTTATTTCTTTATTTATCAAAAGGATCAAGGAAAACACTATTTGAACCAATATGTGGCCTTATAAGAATAAAAACGTTTTATTCTGTACATATATACTCCTTAATTATGTAACTATGCATCCATGGCCCTTACCAAACATTTTCATATTCACTCCTTTCACAATAGTAAACATTATTTTCAAATATACAATTACTAGCTGACCCGGCAATATACATTGAAATATTCACTTTTACAAAAATCTAAAAAGATAAATTTTAACATAACATAGCAATAACATAAGCCGTGTCGGGAGAAATCGGACACGCTGGGCTGCCTACAATTTTCCAATCAAAATTTATATCTCAATTCTTCTTCTTTAAGTATTATAAAATTCATTCAAAGTAGATATTTGTACATTTTTATAAGTGTTAAAAATGCAAAATGGTTAATTTACTAAAATTAACGAAATCAAAGGTATATTAGGATAATATAGTCGGGGGTGCGGTCAGAAAATAACAAAAATAAGTTGAAAACTTAATAGTGTCAACGTTTCGTCCAGAATGTCTAGCCTTCATCAGGATTGTAGGATATAGGAAATCTAAGTCAAGATTTAGATTTCTGATCTCTTACAGCATTGATGAAGGCCAGAAATTCTGCCCGAAACGTTTATACTATTAAATAAGTTTTTGAACTTTTTTTGAAAATATTTTAATGGCATTGTAATTTTTCCATACAGCTATGTATAAATTCTATATTTGGATTCCGATTATTTTCACCAGGGTTGGGGGTCGAAGTTTTTCATATTGTAGGACCGCAACTCAATGCAAAAAGACAATGCCTCAGGCCGGATTCGAACCGACACCGCCAATATATAGCAATAGAGTTATTACTATATTTCAGGATGTATATAGATTTAATGAACACAATTAATAGTTTGATTTATATTTAGTTAAATTGTACATATATGTATATGATTAGGTAACATAAATTGGACCAATATATGTGAAGACATTCGTTTTCTGCAACTGCAACGTTTTCTTCCTGTAACTGGTTATAATATATAATATATGGTACAATAATACATAATATATGGTATAACCAGTTACAGGCCTACCTTCTACGCCATAACCCCTGATGAAAACCTGAAATTCAGGTCGAAACGTCGGCATCAAATAAATAAATATGGTTTTGTTTATTTATGTTGTTCTTTGCTGACCGCATCCCCCGACAACTTCTCCAATCATAAAATAAATAATGATAATTATACATATAGAAATGGACTTCCAAAATTTACTTGGGATAAGATTTTAAAGAAGTTGTATGAAATTGAGATATCCGGTGTAAAATAATATAGCAAGATGAATTGATTAATCCATGTAAATATTTGACGATAGGTCCTTTGTTTAAAACCCCCGAAGGGATCATTAATATTTTCTGATTTATGTGATGCAATATTTAATTTGTCGAGGGGGGGCCTGGGTACAATCCATCAGCCTGAAAGGCGGTCCCCTCTTTAGGAATTGCGTGATCTACTTGTCTTCGGCCATCTTCTTCTACTGATTTTCTTATTCGGGGAAATAGAATTAGTTTGAGTAACAAAATAAATTTTTTTCTTTCAGATGAAGAGGGAAAAAAATAATTATAATAATTTTTTATAGTGAGAGATCGGGTCGTCTAGTTTTTTTATCCGATCCTGTCTATATTTTTCTCTTTAAATTATTTATGAAATTCTTAAATAATGTATTTTGTATATACGCGTTGTTTATTATTGCCAGCTATAAAAACTGGATATTTAAAAAATATATATACTTTGCTGGTAGCGCCATTTTGTTTTGTGTGCATTTAATACGATTGGCAATACGGCACACTGGCATCGGGGGTTGAAACCTTACAAAACCATATAATTATTTTATATATATATATAAATGACTGTATAATTTCAAATAATGAAGAGAATCAGGGTCAAAAGAGAATCAAAAAAAGTTAGCAACTATATATTTTCCGTTGTTCCGCTCCACTTTGTAGAGCTTAATCAGTTTAAAAAGATACAAAACAACTAAGAACATTTTGACATTGTAAGATGATAAGATACAAACAGGTAAATTGTATAAAAACAAAAGAACAGAAGAAATAAAATAGTGTATTAATATAAAATAAACAATCATAAGAATATAAAAAATTACGTAAACTATGTGGTTAAAAATGTACAGGAGACAAAACAATAGAAAATAAGATTTGAGAAAATTACATTTAACAGACTAAAAGACGGAAAATAAAGAAGTAGGTTGAGATTAAATAAAGGTCGAGAAGGGATAAATAAAAATACAATTAATAATATTAATAATAATAAATAAGTAGAGAACAAATGAGAACCACCCATTTCAGCTCTGGCAACTTTGGTATAATATCGGAAGCGTACATGAATGGAGAATGTATTTATATTTCAAATTCCTTGCGTATATTAGAAAGAGATATAAAATATATGATGAAAAATGAAAAATAATACAAGAAAGGGATATAAAATATATGACGAAAAATGAAAAATGGAATATAATACAAGAAAGAGATATAAAATATATGACGAAAAATGAAAAATAATACAAGAAAGGGATATAAAATATATGAAGAAAAATGAAAAATGGAATATAATACAAGAAAGGGATATAAAATATATGAAGAAAAATGAAAAATTATACAAGAAAGGGATATAAAATATATAATGAAAAATGAAAAATAATACAAGAAAGAGATATAAAATATATTCTGAAAAATGAAAAAAATAATACAAGTAAGAGATATAAAATATATGATGAAAATTCAAAAATAGTACAAGAAAGAGATATAAAATATATGAAGAAAAATGGAAAATAATACAAGAAGGAGACATAAAATATAAAATGAAAAATAATACAAGAAAGAAAGAGATTTAAAATTATGATGAAAAATGAAAAATAATACAAGAAAAGGATATAAAATATATGACGAAAAATGAAAAATGGAAAATAATTAGGAAAGAGTTATAAAAGTGTGATGAAAAATGACACAAGAAAGAGGTATAAAAATGTATTAGGAGTAATAATAATTATAAGCCACTCCTGTAGATTCAGTAGCTCTCCTGGGGTCCACCCAGCCTCTTAAATTGGTACCCTTAATTGGGTAAAAATGTGCCGGTCGAGCTTGATTCTGACCAAATCACCTCCTTGCACAACCGTTGATCTTGTGATAGTATTTCCTAACAAAGTACTGAATACCTGACCCTTCATGGGTTGTAGTGGTACAAATTTTTTTTAAAAAATAATTATAAGAATTTTAGAATTTTGGAAAAAATGTATGTATAATATTATTGGTTTATTTATTATAATTTACAGCTATATTATTTAAAAAATACAACTAGTGAATCATAGTACTATAGTATGATAAATAACCCGTAGAGACATAACCTATCGGTGAAACTCTTAACTAGAATAGCTCTGGAGGCCATCTTCTTTTTTGACGCCAAGGAGGATTGCCACCGATAAATCAAGAAGCATTAAACGTCTTATCGGTGCCTTTATGGTACAATATCGATATTGAATACATGTTTACGACCGATATGACTCACGTATCCTTGTATAGTTTTTTTTTATTATTAAACTCTACTATCTATCAATCTTTAGTATTAGATATTTAATATTATAATACCTAATACAAAATTATTTTGAATTGACGGTTCATTCATTATTAAATTAAGGTTTTGGAATCGAGTATCGATACGCAGTCGGCAGAAGCAATAGTGGTTTCTCTCCAAGAAACAATTACCGTTCAAAAATTAACGAATGCATAATTTTTAGTGAAAATTTTATATTTTGATTACAATGAAAATTCTTTTTTGCTTTTTCTTTCTAGGTGCGAAAAACGAATATTACTTCTTGGACGAATACAACCATCTTTTGTAATATGAAAATAATTTATCTCACTTTCATAGGGCAGTTGGTTAAACTTATTCTAACACTGTGAATTGATTACATATTAGTGGGGTAATAATTTACAAATCAATTTATATTCTGATCTATTGGTGTTTGTATTAAAGGAAGTGTTAATATATATTAAAAATCTAATTGATCTCTATAAATATTATTAGGTTTGTAAAATTATCAGCCACCTTGGAAATAAAACTTTAACTACGCCCATGGTTGTCACATAACTTGAAACTAGCAGGTGATATAAATAGTGCAAGAGGAGAAAACAGCCTGTTATTTCACCCCGATTTTGGATTACTTTAATGAAAACTATGTATAATTATTGTTCGAAATTTATGAGTTTGCTAAGTATAAGTAGGGGGAAACAAAATGGTGGCTTACCACTTTACCAATTACTTTTTCTTCCAGAGCTCTGTATCTAATTTCATGTACTATATACTCATATTGTGTCTGCCAGCACTCAAATTAAAACTAGTTTAATGTGCTAAAGTCGGTTATTGATTTGCTTGTAAAAATTTCATATTCATATTCTAATGTCATGGAAACTACTACTCCTTCGAAGATAAACGTTATAAACTACTTTATAGCACATTAACTTAGCTTTATTTCGAGTCCTATTGACATTTATACATCGAATAGTTTTTTTGAGTTATATATTTCTCAAAATGAATTCACTAATTATAGATTTTTCAGTGCATCTTTTATTATTATGCTTTTTAAAAGCTATATCTCGGGAACTATTGAACGTAAATAGCTCTATTAGGGCTCATATTTGAATATATTTACTTCACATTAAATGATGTTCTATAAGGTTTCTTAGTGTAGTTGATAATTTTAACGATATAGAGCTCCGAAAACCATATTCATTTTTTGTAAAGTTTTGAAACAACAGCTATTTTGTATTCCCCCTATAGTACAAGAGCCGGAAAGAAAAAAAAAGGCAATTATTTCACCCCAATTTTTGATTACTTTAATGAAAACTATGTTTAATTAC
>NW_027106553.1:1018062-1026943 GCF_000696795.3 Halyomorpha halys
TAATTTTTCATTCGGAGCTCTACATCTTGAAAAGTAGGAACAACACAAGAAAACCTAAGAGAACATAATTTAAAGAAGAGTAAATTTTCAAAAATATGAGCCCTAATAGAGCTATTTACGTTAAATAGTTTTCGAGATATAGCTTTTTAAAAAGGAACATTTCTTAAAGATGTACTGAAAGATTAGTAATTTATTTTGAGAAATCTATATCTCAGGTACTATGTGACGTATAAATGTCTATTAGCACTCAAATTAAAGCTGGTTTAGGATTAATAATTTTCATGATATTTGCTAAAATAAATTGATTTATAGTTGTTAGGAGAATAAGTTTGATTTATGAAAAACTTTATTTCAGAAACCATTAGACGTATAGATGTCTGCCAGCACTCAAATTAAAGCTAGTTAAATTTACTATAAAATAGTACATAACGTTTGTCTATGTAGAAGTAGTAATTTTTATGATATTCGACAAAATTAATTCACAAAATGTTAATTTCTAGTTGTTCGTATAAAATGTTGGATTTTTGAATAAATATATCTTTAAATCCATAAGACGCACATATGTCTGCCAGCACTCATATAAAGGAAATTTAACTTACTGTAAAGTAGTTTATGACACTTTTCTTCGTCGGGGTAGTTTTTATAATATTCGACAAAATAAATTTACAAAATGTTAGTTTCTATTTGTTCGTATAAAATGTTGGATTTTTGAATAAATATATCTTTAAATCCATAAGACGCACATATGTCTGCCAGCACTTGTATAAAGGAAATTTAACTTACTGTAAAGTAGTTTATGACACTTATCTTCGTCGGGGTAGTTTTTATGATATTCGCATATAAATATAAATTTGGCGAGTGACAATTTGTCCGAACAATTTATTCTAGAAAATATCACGAAAATTACTATTCCTACGAAGATAAACGTCATAAACTAACATTTATACGTCGAATGGTTGGTTATAGATTTTCAACTACTGATATTTCAGTACATTTTTATGAAATATTGCTTTTTAAAAAGCTATATCTCGAGAACTATTGGACATAAATAGCTCTGTTAGGGCTAATATTTTAGCAAATTTACTCTTCTTTAAATTACGTTCTATTAGATTTTTTAGTGTTGTTGATAGTTTTAAAGATATGGAGCTTCGAAAGATAAATTAATTTTTCATAACAACAGCTATTATTTTGTATACCCCCTACCTATACTTGGCAGACTCATCAGTTTTGAGTATTAATTATACATAGTTTTCATTAAAGTAATCAAAAATTGAGGTGAAATAACTGCCTTTTTTCACCTCTTGGGCTCCTGTACTAACTACTACCTATGTTTGGTAGACTCACAAATTTTGACTAGTAATTATTAATGGTTTTTATTAAGGTACTTAAAAATTGAGGTGAAATTACTTGTTTTTTTTTTCGCTCCGGATCTTGTATTCAAAGAATCTTGTGCGAATTTTTTAATGCGTTATTCTAAAAAACAACAGTTTTAACTACAGGTTGTGAATACTTTGTTTGTATTTTGGTTAATGGTTAACGCTGTGGTGAAGTTAGATTAGATAGCGCAAAGGCCCGCTGATAGATTGAAGTAGCTTTATCTTTCCGGTTAGGAAATTTGAGTGGTTGCGCCCGGCAGTTAATGACCCAGCACTACCAGCAGATACGATTAAGACGGGACTATCCCCTATCTCTTACGGGATAATTATCTCTCAGTTGGGAGGAGGGAGCTATGTATGTGTGGTGTATATATATGTATTAGCATATATATCGGGAGCGAAGTGGCTCAGTCTCATAAAATTGGGGAAAAAAATCATGCATGATAAGAAAATTACCTCCTTGCACAACCGTTGATCTAGTAACACTACTCCCTTACTAAGTACTGAATCCCTTATCCTCCGTGGGTTTTAGCGGTACAGATTTTATTATTTTTAAATATTATTATTATTATTATTACGAACAGATCCGTTACTTAGGACTACATCTCGACAAACGACTGACATGGAATCCTCATACAAGACTAAAAAGACAAGAAACTGCTCGTAGATTCCGACTTTTGCAACATTTACTAGACAAACGGTCTAAATTGCCAATCCATTACAAAAGCTTTGGGGCTCCACTAAACCATTAAATTCCTCCAGAATCCAATCCTTACAGTTCAAAATCCTTCGTAAAATCCTTAATGCTCCTTACTTTGTCACAAATCAAGTCATCCATCAGGACCTCAATGTTCCATATGTTGCCGATTTGGCAAGAACCAGATACCGTTCCTTCCATAATAAACTTCTCAACTACCCAAATCCACTTGTTTCTAACCTGGCTTCTCCTTCATTACCTAATAATCCTCCTAGGCGTCTGAAAAGAAGATGGCCTCGAGACCTTCTCCTCTAGAAATGTTATTGGAGTTCTATCAGTGGGTAGATTCTCCACATGTTTTTATCATGTCACTATGTTACATACAGCAAATTTACTTGTTAATTACTTAATATGTGTATACAGTTCTAGATATCAATTAAGAAATTATTAAAAAAAAAAAATATTTTGTGTATGTTGTAGAATTATAGAATTTAAAATAAAAAAATGTAATAATTTTCTTCCTCTTTTTAATTTTAAACCTTGAATTAGATCTTATTGGCTGGTTTTTCCATTTTTTTTTTTTTTTTTTTTTAGATTTTTTGACTTTTAACTGAGAATGTAAAAATCCTTGGTTTTGCTCCCAGTTTTCCCGATTTTCCCATTGGCAGAATATGGTGCTGAAGGAAGAGGGTAGACATTGGCTGCAAATAATGATAATGTGGCCCGGGACCCAAGTCATTAACTCCTCTCAATAGGCTATAGCTCACGGTTCAGTCACATCAAGTGTCACCTCCAGCAGTCTGGGTAGGAGGAAGGGGGCTTTTATATCCATATCCATATCCATAGGGCTATATAAATTGAAATTGTCGAGAGGGGCCTCTTTGTTGTTATAAAGTGATTTATGGGGGGCGCTATGGAACCTGCACAAAGGATCGATCAGCGATAACCACTTATCGAAAACAGAAGGGGCTTATAATATAATTATCGTACAATATCTTATTACATGTGCTTTATTCTTTTTCGGACATTATTTACTTTGAATTACAACTAATGTAAATGGCTTCTGTGTTAATATATTCTATTTATTATTATTCTTTATTGTCTAATTTTACATATTTCTTTTGCCATGTAGTGTAAATTTGTAATCCATTAGTCAACTTCCACACTGGATTAGTTTGATTTCGTGAGTGGAGGAGCCTTTCAATGAAGACGCTCCTGACGTAGTACATCAGCAGATCCCTGTTTCGGGGTTTCAGTCATCTTGTCGGATTTTTGTTAGTAGGGGTATTCCTGATCTTTAGTTTAACATGTTAAATGGAGAAATATTTCCTTCTTTTACCGAATTAAAACGATATAACTTGAAACATGGCTAAGAGTTTGTTAAATGGAGAATGACGTCACGCAACAGACCAGCTGAGCTTGTCACCGTTTTATTTGTTGCCGTGTTAGGTTACTTACTCGTAGTTTCTGTTTTGTTTTGGGTTTTTTTTCTTTTGTCTTGTGTTTTGGACTTTTTAAAAAATACAATCAGAAGCCAAACTTTTACACTTCTACTTTTCACTTATATTAGGCATGTTGTAATAAATTACTGTAATCAAAACTTAGAAGTAAACAATAACATGAAGTTTTGGAAGGAAAGGTTACTTAACAATTTGCTCAAAAAATCCGCTAGGAGCTCTTATGCATTTATCATTTAGCATGACTTTAAATAGGGCTGCTCACAATGCTATACTTAAACATTTAACATGGTAAAACATTTTACATTTATCACAATATCCTAGTGTGTCATTCTGTAATGTCTGTTCCAGTAGGTTGGGGTGTTCAGCGAGTGAGTCAGAAAATGTTTTGTAATGTTTGTTCAATGAGGTGAAGGCAGAGTATGCACTCATTGATGACTATAAACTGCTTCCGAAGTTCAATGGGTGGACTGTATATTGTGACAACAATATATTTAAACACCATTGGGATTGACATTGGTTGGACTAATAAATATACATTGAACTATTATGTTATGGGTGATGTTGCGGTTACAAACCTTGCTTGGACATTTTTTTCTTTTCCTCCCGGAGGGCCAGCAAATCCTTGGTATCTTCTACTCTATCTGGCGAATGAAGCGTTCAAGAGTAGAATAATTCTTTAACCTTTGAGAGTGAAGATGGCGGATCGTCTCTTTGCTTCCCTAGTTCTCAAGTTTTTTAACTCGACCAACAGAGGGCAGCTCATGATATAGCAGTGCCTTATATATTTGATTGAATTGAATTTGTTCAGTGGTGAGGGGGGGGGAGGGTTCAGTTGCAAATGGTAAGGCCAGGTCCTTTTTTAATAATTTGTTTTGGATTGAGAGATCTGAAGGTGGGAGCCCAACATGTGAGTGGCGTAAGCCCATATCGGACTAAGCAGCATGTTGTTTAATACAGCATTTTATGTTGCAGTAGCGAAGTAAGGAAAGTTGATGATTCGGTCTTTTATTCAAAATTGTTTAATAATATAATAATATTCTTTATTTACTCTGGGATTGATCCCTTAAAATAATATTACAGGCGTCGAAATTTGGCTTTAGAGGCTTAGAGTAAAATACAAAATAAAAATGAAATTATGAAACGTTATAAAATATAATAAAATAATGAATTTAATAAGATAAAAATGAACAACTATAATTAATAGAATATATAAAACAAAATTTAAAAAAATAAAATAAAACCATATATTATATCAGGTGACTGACTTCTTATAGTAAATAAAAAGGAAAAATTAATAAAAAATAAAATACAGTTAAACTAAAAATAATAAATGAAAATGTACAATTTCTGTTAATAAACATATTTACAAGAGTATAAAGATAAATCTTGAACACGAAATACAGAAAATATATAAACCAACGGTATATTTTTTTATTATTATAAAAAAGGTTATAATTAAATTTTTTTTTAAATGATAGATTTATTGATAGATATTACAATCTGCCACACAGTTGTGGGCAATAGGTGATAGTGATGAATGATCTCATACATACTAAAATAAATAAATAAAAAATAAAAAAAAGAAGAAAAAAAAACTCTCTTAAAATATATACAAACAAAAGAATAGACAAGATGAACATAATCAAATCTATCTAATATGAAATAATCTATATGTATGAAAAATAAATAAATAAAATAACATAATGATAAAATAATATATATAATATTTACACAATCGACCTGAGGATCCCTGAGCCCACTCTATCCCCCACGTGTAAGGGGTAGAGCTAATAAAAAATTAAAATAAAATGACAAATCTTCTATCTAATCACAATCTTAAGGAATAATCCAATAAATGAAATAATAGGAAAACGGAAGGAGTAGTGTTGAATATATGAGTTTATATAACTTAGGTATCGAGGAGAGCAAAATGTTAAAAAAAAAAATAAAATAAATAAAAAAGAGAAAAAGATTTAAGATATAACGCACTTGAACTTCTGTAACACACTGGCTTTATTGGGTTCGGTACATCTATCTGTATATATTCAATTAGCAGATATCGAAGTTGCAGCTTACGGAGAGTTATATATACATGTTCCTAGACTTTTCGTAAATATTAAAACATCCATTAATATTTATGTTAAATATTATCTCTGTATCTATTCACATTTTTTTGAAATTATTTAATGTGATTTTCAGTTCAGTTGTCTGTACATTTAAGTCCCACGTATTTTGTCTTCATTTGTTTAGGTAACTGGATATTGTGTTAGTTGATGGATAAGTATAAATTATAATTACTTAAGGTGCTGCCTCTCCGAGGTGTAAGAGGCCTTGGATCGCGTCTGCAGAGTACAATGTAATAGTTTTGATGGTTCAAATAATTTTTTTTTTTTTTACAACTGTACAAAATAATACAATAGGTAAATATGTTGTATGTTTCATTTACACCTGAAAATCTTGGGAAGGAACCACCCATTGGTGGTACTTCAAACATTAATTTAAACTAGAAGGTCTCGTGGCCATCTTCTATTCAGCCGCCTCGGAGGATTATCAGGGATTGTTAAGGATGAAAGATTAAGAATTAATGGGTTAGGATGGTTAAGGAGTTTGGAATAAAAAGACACATATCTGGTTTGGGTCAAATCTGCAACGAATGGGATGTTAAGGTCTTTATGAATGAGTTTATTTGTGACGTAATAAGGAGCATCAAGGATTTTACGTAGGATTTGGATTTGGAAGAATTTGATGGTTCGGTGGAGCCCCAGAGCTCAATTCCATATGTCCAAATTGGTTTGATTATCGTAGTGTATACTAATTTTTTGTAGTGAATGGGAAGTTTAGAGCGTTTGTCAAGTAAGTGTTGTAGCAATCGGAATCTACGAGCAGTTTCTTGTCGTTTCAGTCTTGTGTGTGGATTCCAAGTAAGTCTCTTGTCAAGATAGAGTCCTAAATATCGAATCTGTTCAACAGGCGTTAGTCAAATAATTTAAAAATTAAAAAAAGAAGTTTCTTCTTTTATTCCTTAATTAATTTCGGGTTCCCTAGTTACCTTGGACCCTATAAACTTTTTGTTAGGGTCCAAGGTAACTAGGGTATTTTGTCCAGGTAACTCTCTCTACCTGTTCAAATTATATTTTCTCCTATAATTTTATCACCGGAATTGTTGCTGTTTCTTTTCCTAACCATTATTGCGGAACCTATTTCCATATTAGCTATGGTTGCTTGATATCTATAAGCTATACTAGTATATATAGTTATAGTGGAAGTGGAAGTGGCCATGCTTAGAGAGAGAGGACGTGGAGTGAATGGAGTGCGGTGGCAGCTCCCGTCACGGTACAGTCCCTTCAGATATAACTGCCCTCTCCATTCACGCCCGTTTAGTCTCCTCTTGTAAAACTTGTTATTTAGATGCACTGTACCGTCAGAATAGGTTACGTTTTGGACTTTCATTATGTCCAGATTTAAGGTCAGAAAAATTATAATTATATATATATATTATATTATAGTAATAATAATCTTTATTTATTCTGGAATTGATCCCTTTAGAATCATTTACAGGTTTCAAAATTAGAGGCTTAGAGTAAATTACAAAATAGAGATGAAATTACAAGATGTCATAAAATAAAATATATGTATATATATTTACAACTATTTTTGTTTCTCTTTTGACTGCAATCCTGACCATCTTTTTATATATCAATTTTTACGGTCAACTATATATACATATATCTGGTCAACCGTTCGCTTTGAACAGCCCTGATGAAGCCCTACAAACTGGGGCGAAACGTCGGAAAATAGATAGTTGTAAACTATCTTTGTTTCTCTTTTGACTGCAACCCTGACCATCTTCTTATATATCAATTTTTACGGTCAACTTTATATACGTATATCTGTTCAGCCGATTGCTTTGAACAGCCCTGATGAAGCCCTGCAAAGTGGGGTGAAACGTCGGAAAATAAATAGTTGTTAACTATTTTTGTTTCTCTTTTGACTGCAACCCTGACCATCTCCCTATATATAAAATAAAATAATACAGTGAGTTTAAAAATATACAATTAAAATACCATAATTAACAGAAAATATAAAATAATGATAAAACAAATAAAATGAAACCACTTGTAATATCATATCATAAAACATAAGATGACTTCTGATAGCGAATAAAATGAGAGAAAAAAAAACAATGATAAAAAATCAAATACAATTAAACTATAAAGTAATAAATGAACAGATATAATTTCTGCTAGTGTGCATATTTACAATTATAGACGAAGATCTAAGACATAAAATACAAAAATATATAAAGCTTTTTTGAAACTTTCAATTGTTACTCTTCCGGAATTGGGTGGACAGAAGGTAGTTGAAGATACGGTATTTGAAGGTTGGAAGGTTGTTAGAACTACGATTAAAGGAGGGAATAGAATTCCATAGGGAAGAAGAATGGATGAGGAAAGATCAACCAAAGACTGTGGTTCGATGGGCAGTTACATATATGTCTGAAGTGCGTGAGCGGGTATTGCGGGAATGCACTGAGGACTTGAAGGATATCTGAGATTACGATATATAACAATATATACAAATTATACATACATACATATTGAACAATAGACATTAATCAGTCTGGAACAATGGTTAATTTTCCTTGGAATAAGATACGAATTGTTAATGTTTATTAACATTCTTATTTTACTTAAAATATATATCAATTAGATTCCTAGGAATATACTTTTTTAAGAAGGCGAATAATTCTTAAATTTTTGAATCGTATTTCATGATAGCTTTGGAAGAAAGGATGCTCGGTGCGTTATTCGAGCAATAAAGACCACCAGGCTATAAACGTAAAGTCCCATTCTACTTCCACCACAATCTCACAAAAAACCGCTTCGGTTTTTCACTGCGTTTTTTCTGTTTTGTTTTTATCTTGACAAGCTTTTGTTGTTTAGATTAAAGTGGTGAAGTAGGATTTCAACGGTTTCTGGCTAAACCACTTTGTTCCGAATCCACTCTTCACAACATACACCGGCCTATTAGTAAAAAAAATATTATCTATTTATAAAAGTATATATATGTGTATATATATGTATATATATATAAAAACGAAAATCTTTAATGCGAGTCTTCATTCATAAATTTAATATAATTCAGTTTAGTAAGATTGGAGAAAAAAAAAAATGTATTTTGATAAAATTGTTGGTTAAACATTTTTAAATCTCATAATGAGGTGTAGATAGTTGACCGTAGATTAATGATTGGATAAGTTTGTCGGGGGGTGCGGTCAGCAAAGAACAACATAAATAAACAAAACCATATTTATTTATTTTATGCCGCCGTTTCGACCTGAGTTTCAG
>NW_027106553.1:1027243-1029484 GCF_000696795.3 Halyomorpha halys
GTCTTCATCAGGGCTATAGAACAAAAGAGATCATTCCTTCTTTTCAATTTTACCTTTCTCTAAATGTTGTTGTTATCTCTTTTGTTCTATAGCCCTGATGAAGACCTGAAACTCGAAAAGAACCTTCGACCTTCAGGAAACGGCGGCATAAAATAAATAAATATGGTTTTGTTTATTTATGTTGTTCTTTGCTGACCGCACCCCCCCCGACAAACTTCTCCAATAATTTTTAAATCTCAATATTTTCTTCAGGTTTTAATGGTCAGTTCAAACTTATGATTAGATTTTCTTAAAATTTAAATTTAGCTATATACATAATTTGATTGCATAAGTCTACAATCAAAAATTGCAATTTGATGATTTTTAACTGATTATTGTTTTCTTAATTAGTTTCTGATTTTACATTTTTTTTTTTTTTTTGTAATGGTGAAACCGAAAATGAACTCCCTATTCTTCCATCACCTCGAGTTTGTTTTGAAAATCATGATATGTAATTCCAGTTTTGTAACATTAAATACAAGAAAATCTTTAGTACTTAACCTATTAACTTGAAATTTGTATAGTATTAAAATGGAAGTTTGATATAAACTAATATAATGAGGTGTAGATAGTTGACCGTAAATTAATGATTGGAGAAGTTGTATATATTTTAAGAGAGGTTTTTTTTCCATGTATTTATTTATTTTTAATCATATTTTATTTTATTTCAGTATGAATGTGATCATTCATTACTATTACCTATTAGTTAACAGTTGTGGGCATAAATTATCTATAGTTGAAACTAATTGCTAAAGTTGTCATGGAAACGATATTATTTTATCAATGGTTCATTCATGAATAAGGGTCGTATCCATGGCAACTTTACCTATTAGTTTCAAGTATAGCTAATGTTTCCCGGCTCTAGAACTAATAAGAAGGATTAGCGACAAAAAAAAATTTTTTTTGACTTTTATTACTAAATTATTACACTGAAAATATTTTTGTATATCGCTGTGAAGCCATTCATTTTCTATGCTTCAGCTTTCAGTAGGGGTATTCATGATCTATGTTAAAGCGTGTTAAATGGAAAAACTCGTGTTAAATCGAAAAAAATTGCCTTCTTTTGCCGTGGTAAAACGAAATAACATTTAACATGGCTGAGAGTCTGTTACTTGGTCAGTTAAATCGAGAATGACGTCACACAATAGACCAGTTGAGATCGCCGCCATATTAGTTGTTGTGACTTTCAATACAGTTGTCAATTAGCTCATCTTCATTCTCTTCTTCACAAGTTTGAAGATTAATAAGACACTCATAAGCTAAACTTTCACACAAATTCCACTTTTCACTCACTCTAGGCATGTTTTAATTAATTACTTAAATCAAAACTGAAGTAAACAATAACATGAGGGTCTGGAAGGAAGGTTATAAACATAAAGGCTTATACAACAAGTTGCTGAGAAAATCCGCTAGGGGCTCTTATGCATTTAACGTTTAACATGACTTCAAATAGGGCTGCTCACAATCCTATAGTTATAACATTTAACATGGTAAAACATATAACATTTAACACATCATGAATACCCCTATTGATTGAAGTTAGTTTATTTTAATATAGGAGAAGAAAATATTATTCCATTTAGTATGTTTATAGCAGTAATATCTGTAATTAAGTTTGAAATAACATGGAACTAAAAAGTCAAAAGTTATTTACAATTTTTGTGAGTGGGTTCTTTGCACCAGAGCGGCTTTAGGTTCCGCTCTTGGTAATTAAATGGCAGGGGGATCCCTTTGATCTCAAAGCATTTAGCAAACTGAAAACAGATTAATTAAATTGGGGGAAAAATGTGTATATTTATTTATATATATACTTCCTTCCCCTTTTTATGAAATTATATTATGTTTGACTTTGATTCGGATTAAACACTGCGGAAAAAGTAATTAGAACTTTACTAGGCTTCGTCAAAGGATATTTAATAAAGGTATCCTAAGTCTAAGGAGATCCTTAATTTTTTTTTTCTTCTATTCTTTGAAAATGAAAATTATTTTTTTTTCATATTAATCGAATTTAATGAGAATCTTTTACTAATGATTTAATTTTATTATAAGCTTTACAATAAGAGTTATTGCATGCTTCTATTTTTACAATAAACAATAAATTTTATGATTGAAATTTGTCGGGGGGTGCAGTCAGCAAAGAACAACATAAATAAACAAAACCATATTTATTTATTTTATGCCGACGTTTCGACCTGAATTTCA
>NW_027106553.1:1029534-1035293 GCF_000696795.3 Halyomorpha halys
TCAGCAAAGAACAACATAAATAAACAAAACCATATTTATTTATTTTATGCCGACGTTTCGACCTGAATTTCAAGTCTTCATCACATTAAATAAATATGGTTTTGTTTATTTATGTTGTTCTTTGCTGACCGCACCCCCCGACAAACTTCTCCAATCATTAATCTACGGTCAACTATCTACACCTCATAATAAATTTTATAAAATAATTTTCATTTTAAATAATTACTCAATAAATATTATTGATAGGGCTCTTAATAGAAATTGCTCTTTGAATAGATTTTAATTTTGTTTTTATAAAATAAAATTTAGATTGTCCTCTAAGACTGAAAAGACAGGAAACTGCTCGACTATTGCAACATTTACTAGACAAACGGTCTAAATTGCCAATCCATTACAAAAGACTGATCTACATGACTTTTATTAGGCCTATCTGGACATACGGAGTTGAGCTTTGGGGCTCCACTAAACCATCAAATTCATCCAGAATCCAATCCTTACAGTCCAAAATCCTTAATGCTACTTACTTTGTCGCAAATCAAGTCATCCATCATGACATCAATGTCCCATATGTTGCCGATTTGGCCAGAACCAGATACCATTCCTTCCATGGAAAACTTCCCAACCACCCAAACCCACTTGTTTCTAACCACCCAAACCTGGCTTGTCCTTCATTACCTATAATCCTCCTTGGCGTCTGAAAAGAAGATGACCTCGGGATCTCCTCTAGAAATGTTATTGGAGTTCTATCAATGGGTAGATTCTCCACATGTTTGTATCATGTCACCATCTCTACAGCAAATTTACTTGTTGTATATATGTTATACAGTTGTAAATATCAATAAATAAACTATTAAAAAAAATAAATAAAAAAATTGTGCTCTTTGTAAGGTTCAATTTTCGTTGCTACTTGGTCGCTGTGACATCAAAGGGAACGAACTTGCTGATGCCATGACAACAAAAGCTATTAATGACGGTATAATAGTAGTTACATTCAGCAAAGATATAGTTTATTGGATAAGAGAGAAGGCATTCGAAAAAAAATTGTCGATTTAGTTTAAACAAAGGGACAACTTTAACTTCAAAAGTTATTGAAACCTAAAACTAACACTAAAAAAAAGATGTGGTAATGAAGGATAGGAACTCAAGTGTGACACATGTGTACCTTATTATGAGAGGACCACCACCAAAATATTTAGCTTGTAGGGTACCTCTAACAGTACTGCACGCTCTGGCGATAATGGACGAGAGGAAGAAATAATGGGAACCAATATAGGCCACATAGTAAAAAATTGTATTATTTTTATAATTTGTTTCTATTTATAATAAATAATAATAAAAAAATAGTGTTGTGCAAGCTTTCACTTACTAACCTCCTTAGGTCCCCAAATATTGTGAATGTCGTTTCAAATTATCAGATTTGTTGTCCAGGCACCTGTACTGTATCGAAAGCCATCAGAGGGAATTGAATTTTTATATTCACTATAAGGCTCCCAAAGCCCTGCTTTAGAGTTGTAAGTTGTATAAATACATACATATATATAAAACTACTTAATAATTTTTCATCAGTTTTCCATAAAAAAAAAAAAATAATAATAATAATAATAAATAAAATAATATTGGAGGAAGATGGTTGACCGTATAGTACAAGAGCCGGGAAGAAAAAAAGGCAGTTATCTCACCCCAATTTTTGATTACTTTAATGATAACTATGTATAAGGCTGTTTCAAAAACAAAACAATTAATTTTTCATTCGGAGCTCTATATCTTAAAAACTACCCACAGCACTCGAAAATCTAAGAGAACATTATTTATAGAAGATTAAATTTGCTGAAATATTAGCCCTAAAAGAGCTATTTACGTTCAATAGCTCTCGAGATATAGCTTTTTAAAAAGCAAAATTTCTTAAAATATTCTGAAAGATTAGAAGTTAGCTAATTTATTTTGAGAAATCTCAGGAACTATGAGACATACAGATGTCTATTAGCACTCAAAATAAAGTTTAATGGAGTATAAAGAAGTTTATGACCTTCACCTTTGTATGAATAGTTGTTTTCTTGATATTTGCTAAAATAAATTGATTTATAGTTGTTCGGACAATAAGTTTGATTTATGAAAAACTTCATTTCAGAAACCACCGTACAGATGTTTGCCAGCGCTCAAATTGAAGATAGTTAAATTTACTACAAAATAGTTAATTATGTTTATCTTTGTAGGAGTAGTAGTTTTTATGATATTTGACAAAATAAACTCACAAAATGTTAATTTATTGTTGTTCGTATTAAATTTTGGATTTTTGAAAAAATATATCTCTAGGTCCATAAGACGCAAATAGTCTGCCAACACTCAAAATAAATGAAATTTAACTTACTATAAACTAGTTTACGAAACTCATCTTCGTATGGATTGTAGCTTTTATTCACATATGAATATAAATTTGGAAAATGTAAATTTGTCTGAACAACTATAAATAATTTTTTTTTATCAAATTTCATGTAAACTATTTCTCCTACGAAGATAAACGTCATAAACTACTTTATAGCCCATTAAACAAGCTTTAATTTGAGTCTTAACAGACATCTGTACGTCAAATAGATTTTGAAATATAGATTTTTCAAAATAAATTTACTAACTACTGATCTTTTTTCAGTACGTCCCATACAACATTTTTATGAAATGTTGCTTTTTAAGTTGGTATCAAAATATTAGAAAAAAAAACTAATTTATTGTTAACCACCATTTCACCTCATTTTACAGCTCTGACGAAGCCCTTTAAAGTAGGACGAAATGTTGATTAACAATAAACAGTTTTCTTCTACTATTTTGATATTTTTATTGGACTATCTTTCTACAAACAAAATAAATTGATTTTGGTTCTAAAACAAAATGATATCTTTAACAAAATTTAAATCTCTATACTTTCGACTGTCTTTTCATAAATAATTTGTACATGGCAAAAACAACTTCAGTGGTTGAAAAGCCCAAAAGTATAGTAAATGAATAAAACAAATAAAAAGGCTTCCATCGTAATTCCTTTTTCTTAAATTGTATCTTATCAATTCGTCCACCTGGAACTTCCATATTTTTGTTTTTATACGAAAAATTAAACGTTTGGGATGAGTTGCTCAGGCATCGCGCTCCTAATGCCCCGTCAACTCGTTTCCAAGTCTAAGGTTTTTTCGAGTCCACTTGAAACATTCAAAACATTAAATCATACTAAACGTTATAAATACCCAGACATAATATTCTATTTTAGCGTAGACCAACAGGTGTTGAAAATAAAATAGCCCAAAAATTGATGTTGGGCCAAATGTTGTCTTTATATACACACTATTGCCCTCAGTGTCTAGGTTGATAATGCCATAGGTGAGGCTATGTTTAGTCATTTCGTCGAATAGTCCACTCATCTTCAAATAATCAACTGCCCTTGTACTTAACTGTTAAGGCCATGATATAATTACGTTGTAAATAATTGTAAATAGTATTTTTAGTATTTAGTTTTATAGTTTTGGTTATATAGTTATATAGTTTTATTAGTATTTAATTTAGTTACATTTATTTTGTTTTATTTAGATTTAGTTATTTGAGAAAGAAAAATGTGTAATTATATTTGTTTGTAATAATGAGTAATAGAGGCAGTTGCTAGGGGTGATCATTGTTGCTAAGAAGCGTCACCTAGCAACGGACCGACCATCTTAGTTTTTTAGAGCAGTTCCGGCTAATTAGTTTTGTTTATGTTAGTTTTTAGTTTTGGTTTTTTTACCATGTTTAAATTGAACCAAATAAATGTTTAATCAGAGCCAGTTTGTTTTTTGTTCATTTTAAAGCCTTCCAACAAAAATACATAGTCAATTTGAGATGGCTTTAACACTTATCAGTGAGAAAGTATTCCTTCTATTGAGAAATGAAGAAGATAGGGGTGGGAAAGGAAACTATAGGATATTTAATGAGTATAATGAAACCGGCCTGATCGTAAGAACGTGTGGACCAAAATCAAGCTTGGTACGATGTGGAATCATCACCTTGGGCACGTGGTGCCCTAAAAGGGAGGAAGTAGCTAGTGTTGGCTTGTACTACTCACAAAGTTGATCGTGGGAAATGTGCGAACGAATTTACTTTATCTAATAACTGTGAACAAAATCACTCCTTTGTTTCTCCAACATAAAAGGTTATTGTTGTGGACTTGTGTTATATTCATTCATACGAACGTCTCTTGTGTATCCATAATCTTCGGAATTATTAATGGATGGTTTTCTTGGGAAAATGTGCAGAATTTGTTTATAAAGTTTATTTAATTTGTCGTATATTTACAATTACCATTCCGATTTAGACGATTTATTTATTTATTCATTTTTTTTCAGGGAAGTTATTTACCATTTCTACAAATATATCATAAATAATGATACTATAAAATTTACCTTAAATGATTAATGTATGTTATGTATATACATACATATATAAATAATTGACCGTATAATTTTAAATTGTGAATAAGATGGTCAGTTATCTCACCCCAATTTCTGATTACTTTAATGAAAACTAGGTATAATTAATAGTCAAAACTGATGAGTCTACCAAGTATAGGTAGGGGGGATAAAAAATGGCTGCTGTTTCAATATCTTAAGAAACATTAATTTTTTATTCGGAGCTATATATCTTAAAAACTACTACCAACACCAAAAAATTTAAAAGAACAATATTTTTTTTTTAATAATTTATTTATTGATATTTACAACTGTATACACATATATACAACAAGTAAATTTGCTGTAGGTGACATAGTAACATGATAAAAACATGTGGAGAATCTACCCATTGATAGAACTCCAAAAACATTTCTAGAGGAGAAGATCTCGAGGCCATCTTCAGAACAATATTTAAAGAAGAGTAGATTTGCTGAAATATTATCCCTAAAAAAAATACGTTCAATAGTTCTCGAGATATGGCATTTTAAAATGCAAAACTTCATAAAAGCTGTCGACGTTTTGCCCCACTTTGTAGAGCTTCATCGGGTCTAAAAAGATCCAAAACATCTAACAATGTATTGACCTATATAATATGATACGAAAAGGTTAATTAAGGTAGGGTTAAAAATAAGTAAAAAGAATTGTTCTTTATTGTTATTTAGTTTCAACTCACTTCTTCATTTCCCGTCTTTTAGAGTGTTAAATCTTGTTTTCTCATATGTGCTTTTCTATTTTACATGTTATTAGGTCTCTTATTTATTTTTAACCTAATAGTTTCCATAATTTTATATTCAAATCATTGACTGTTTTATGTTATAACTATTTTCATGTCTTCTTTTTGTTCATTTGGTTATAATTTTCGTTTCTCTAATATTTACATAATTTTAACCCTACCTTAATGTACCTTATTATTTTACTCTGTTAAAATATTTTTAGTTGTTTTTGTATATTTTTATTCCTGATGAAGCTCTTCAAAGTGGGGCGAAACGTTGGGAAATAGATAGTTTTTAACTATATTTTGTTTTATTTTGACTCCCAGCCATTTTCTTCATAATTTGAAATAATACGCTCCTTACTTTGTCACAAATCAAGTCATCCAGGACCTCAATATTCCATATGTCGCCGATTTGGTCAGACCAGATACCGTTCCTTCCATAATAAACTTCTCAACCACCCAAATCCACTTGTTTCTAACCTGGCTTCTCCTCCATTACCTAATAATCCTCCTAGGCGTCTGAAAAGAGGATGGCCTCGGGATCTTCTCCTCTAGAAATGTTATTGGAGTTCTATCAGTGG
>NW_027106553.1:1036813-1038012 GCF_000696795.3 Halyomorpha halys
TTTATTTTAGTATGTATGAGATCATTCATCACTATTGCCTATTGCCCACAACTGTGTGGCAGATTGTAATATCTATCAATAAATAAATCTATCAAATTTAAAAAAAAAAGTGTTAGTGTTCAAACAATAAATACAGAAATTAAAGAACAGAAGAAAACAAAATAGTACAAAATAGGGAAAAATTGTAAACGATACTACTTCCTGAATTAAAAGAAAAATAAGTTAATACCTATCATGATTTTCATAAATAAAAATATAAATCTATATCAAAAATATAATGATGTAATAATAATAATAATACTAAAAATGTTTTTTAAATAATTTAATTTTTATCCATTTTAGTCTCAACACATTTTATTTTTCTTACGTTTCCATTCACATTTTAAGTCCGACGTTTCGGCCAATCCGGCCATCCTCAGGGACATCTTAATACAATTTTAAAAACACAACTTCATGCAGGCTATTCTGCCCAGGTCAAAACAACAATCTCTGATTAGTCAATTTTCACATTAAAAACAAAAATTAAAATTAATTTATCACAGTCACAGGCAAGCATTGTTGTGATAAAGTTTTAACAAATAGTTACCATCCTACAATTTACTTCATACGGTCAACTATCTTCTTGAACGCCAGATTTTTAACCAATTAAGGATACCCACTTAATGAGGTTGGGTGGACTCCGTAGGGCTCCCGAACTCACAGTGTTGACTCACGGCTACAAATAATTATTGAATCCAGCGGGGTAGGATTCGAACCCGCGTCCATAGTATACTATTATAGTACATATTACAAATATATCTGATTTGAAGTAATATTTATCGCTGATATTTCGGTTTATTTATTTTGTTAATATTATCTCCTGCTTACAGAAGCCATTACGAGCTGCTGAGCCCTGCTCGCATGAAAGCTGAGAAATTTATTTGTGTGCACTGCACATCCTTATCGTATAATGAGAACCATTAAGCATGAGAGATGTCGTCTTATCTCATAATTACAATATAAATTATATTATTATATAAGCTAATTATTCAAATCAGTTTATTTTGCAAGAGAAGGAAACAATAAATTGAGTTGTAGATAGTTGACCGTAGATTAATGCTTGAAGAAGTTTGTTGGGGGGGGGGGTGCGGTCAGCAAAGAACAACATAAATAAACAAAACCATATTTATTTATTTTATGCCGACGTTTCGACCTGAGTT
>NW_027106553.1:1040157-1052413 GCF_000696795.3 Halyomorpha halys
AGCTTATAGCACATTACCTTACCAATGAGCTACCCATACCTAGGAGCTTATAGCACAGTGCCTTACCAATGAGGCAATTGTATAAAATAATAAATACAAACTGTCAGCTGTATTCTAGTTACATAGGAAATCCAATTGAGAGAAGTTTCATTTTCGGTCGCCTAATATTATGTAAGGTGATTATATCTTGGTTGCAGCTGGTTCCAGTCAATATGCAAAACAATTTGAATGTTGTAAGAATAACATTTTGTTAAAATTTATTTAGTTTACACACATATAAGATTCAAATAATTATTTATTTATAAAAGGCAGTTATGTAAACTGGAGATGTTAATTGCTCCGTTACGGATTCATAACTAAAAAGTAGAGCTGCCGATGCTACTTACCCGCTCTTGCAAAATCGATATAACATTAACTGTATAATTGTTACATTCATGATTGAACTGTAGCACTATCGTGATAGATGATAGTACAAGTAATGCTACGTTAACTATCACATCTATACTCTTTTACAGTGAATTATCGTAAGTTTCCGATATTCGGGTATAAATTTTAGCCACTACCAGGGAGTAACTATTTGACAGATACATTCACTGTCACAACAATGTTACTATCACAACGTTAATGTCACGCTGGATCTGGCGTGATCGTTAATGTCAATTGTCGCGGAGTATCAACCTCATCAAATACAATGACCACAGGAAGGAAAGCATTTGCCCGGGACGCAACGCCCGTGCATTTCCAGAGCACACGGTTTGGAACGTTGCGGGTTCGATTCACACCTGGACAGATAATATTTATTTCTCGGTGGTCCTAAGACACCCAACACTCCCACCTTGGTTAGTACGCGGCGAGAACTCAGGTAGCCGCCAGGGGTTGGCAAAAAGGACTACTATGCCCACTACCTGGACTTGTAATAATAGTTCAAGAGTCGGGAAGAAAAAAAGGACCGTTATCGCACCCAAATTTTTGATTACTTTAATGGAAACTATGTATAATTACTAGCCAAAACTGATGAGTCTGCCAAGTATAGGCAGGGAATAAGAAATGGCGGCTGTTTCAAAACCTTAAAAAAACATTAATTTTTCCTTCGGAGCTCTATATCTTAAAAACTACCAACAATACTAGAAAATCTAAGAGAACATTATTTAAGAGCTATTTACGTCCAATAGTTCTCCAGATATAGAAGGATTCGGACAATAAGTTTAATTTATGAAAAACTTTATTTCAGAAACCGTTGGTTTAAATAGTTAAATTTACTAAAAAATAGTAATTATATTTATCTTTGTAGGAGTAGTAGTTTTTATGATTTGACTTTTTAAAAAATATATCTCTAAATTCATAAGATGCTCATATGTCTGCCAACACTCAAAATAAAGGAAATTTAACTTACTATAAAGTAGTTTATGACCGCACACCGAACCATCTTCTCATCATCATTATTATTATAAATTAAATAGTGCTTAAGTTTTATATCCTATGTTATATATTATTGTAAAATATTTTTTTTAAATTAATTTGTTTAACATTTATTTATAACATTGAAGAATAAAGTTTTAATTATTTTGAAGCTTTGCTAAAAGTAGCGATGTGAAGGCGGAGACTAACTTTTATTGACTGTTATTAAAAACATTTTAATGACCCCCTCTCGCCTTGAGTCGGGGAGCCAATTAAAATAAATGACTCTACTTAAACCAAATTACTAATTCTCATTTCCTCTTTTTTACAGGTAAGAATATTTCCTGAGTTCAGCCCTCCGTGCCCTAGCATGTAAGTTTATGCCTGATCATTATTTTTGAAACGTCCTCTCCTCCGCCCCCCCCCCCCCCCCCCAAGTCGTAAATTTCTTGCTATTCTTTCAAGAACGACCGAGGCTATCTTTATTTAATAGATTATATCTAGCTTGGATGTCGTTTATACTGGCGGCTCAGATGAAGTCATTTCAGCAAGGAAAGCACCCGTAAATAAAGATTTAGTTTGTATTTTATATAAGATTAAACACCGTAAATCAGCAAAATAGATGGGAAAAACGTGGTGTCGTACGAATCGAGTCCTAATTTATATAAAATTGTATATGCAGAATAGGGGTACTCATGGTCTATAGTTTAACATGTTTTTTTTTTTTAATCATTTATTTATTGTTATTTACAACTGTATAACATATATACAAAAAGTAAATTTGCTGTAGATGAGATAGTAACATGATACAAACATGTGGAGAATCTACCCATTGATAGAACTCCAATAACAGTTCTAGAGGAGATCACGAGGCCACCTTTTTTCCAGACGCCTAGGAGGATTATTAGGTAATGAAGGAGAAGCCAGGTTAGAAACAAGTGGATTTGGGTGTTGGGAAGTTTTCCATGGAAGGAATGGTATCTGGTTTTGGCCAAATCGGCAACATATGGGACATTGCATGATGGATGACTTGATTTGTGACAAAGTAAGGAGCATTAAGGATTTTATGAAGGATTTTGGACTGTAAGGATTGAATTCTGGAGGAATTTGATGGTTTAGTGGAGCCCCAAAGCTCAACTCCGTATGTCCAGATAGGCCTTATAATAGTCATGTAGATCAGTCTTTTGTAATGTGTTGGCATTTAGACCGTTTGTCTAGTAAATATTTTTCTGTCTTGTATGAGGATTCCATGTCAGTCGTTTTTCCATATGTAGTCCTAAGTAACGGATCTGTTCGACAAGAATAAGTGGGGTATTATTAAAGGGTACTGTAGGGCAAGAGGTCATGGGTTTACGTCGAAGGGTAAATGTGATTTGGTGGGATTTATTGTAATTAATCCTCCAATTTTGGCACCATTCTTCAAGGATGGTGATGTAGTTTAACATGTTAAATGTAGAAATCAGTAGTTAGTGAATTTAAAATTAAATCTATATCTCAGGGACTATTAGGCGTACAGATTTTGGCTAATAGAAGACTTGGCCAAAATTATCTATAGTTGGAACCAATAGCTAAAGTTGCCATGGATACGATATTTATTTATCAATGGGTCATTCATGAATAAGGGCCGTATCCATGGCAATTTCTGCTGTTAGTTTCAACTATAGCTAATTTTTTTCCCAGCTCTGTCGTTTAGTGTCTAGTTTGATGTGTTATAGTAGATAAATCAACTTTATGGCCAAAATAAATCAAATCTAAAAAAGTTGAAATAAATGTTTTCTGAATTTATTTTGGTAAATATCATGAAAAATAGAACTCCTACAAGGGTAAACGTCATAAGCTACTTTATCGCTGATCAGGGGTATTCATGATGTTTAGTTAAACATGTTAAAGCGTGTTAAATTTGAAAAATTATGTTAAATGGATAAATATTTCCATCTTTTACCATGTTAAAACGATATAACATATAACATGGTTGAGAGTCTGTTACTAGGTCTGTTAAATGGAGAAATATTTCCTTCTTTTACCATGTTAAAACGATATAACATATAACATGGTTGAGAGTCTGTTACTAGGTCTGTTAAATGGAGAATGACGTCACGTTTGTGTTTTGATTGTGTTAGTATTGTTTGTTTTTCATAACTAATAAGGTAATGAATTATAATAGTGATAATAGTGTAATGACAATTGTCAATTAGCTCATCTTGATTCTCTTCCTCACCAGTTAAAATATCAACGAGACACTCAGTAGCCAAACTTTCACTTTTCACTCAATTTAGGCATGTTGTAATAAATTACTTTAATCAAAACTTAGAGGTAAACAATGAAACGAAGTTTTGGAAGGAAGGGTTATAAAATAAGTTACACAAAAAATCCGCTAGAAGCTCTTATGCATTTAACATTTATCATGACTTTAAATTGGGCTACAAGACTGAAAAAACAGGAACTGCTCGTCGATTCCGACTATTACAACATTTACTACACAAACCGTCTAAACTTCTAATCCATTACAAAAGACTGATCTATATGACTATTATAAGATAAATAGTAGGTAAGCTATTAATGTCCTATCTGGACATACGGAGTTGAGCTATGGGGCTTCACTAAACAATCTAATTTCTCTCGAATCCAATCCTTACAGTCCAAAATCCTTCGTAAAATCCTTAATGCTCCTTACTTTGTCACAAATCAGGACATCCATCATGACCTCAATGTCCCCTATGTTGCCGATTTACCGTCGTAAACAAATAACCTATTGCCCAACAGTATCCTTTAATAATACCCCACATATTCCTGTCGAACAGATCCGTTACTTAGGACTACATCTCGACAAACGACTGACATGGAATCCTCATACAAGACTGAAAAGGCAAGAAACTGCTCGCAGATTCCGACTATTGCAACATTAACTAGACAAACGGTCCAAACTTCCAATCCATTACAAAATACTGATCTACATGGCTATTATAAGGCCTATCTGGACATACGGAGTTGAGCTATGGGGCTTCACTAAACCATCTAATTCCTTTCGAATCCAATCCTTATAGTCCAAAATCCTTTGTAAAGTCCTTAACACTCCTTACTTTATTACAAATCAAGTCATCCATCAGGACCTCAATGTCCCCTATGTTGCCGATTTGGCCAGTACCAGATACCATTCCTTCCATGATAAATTTTCCAATCACCCAAACCAACTCGTTTCTAACCTGCCTTCTCCTTCATAACCTAATAATCCTCCTAGGCGTCTGAAAAGAAGATGGCTTCTAAATCTTCTCCTCTAGAAATATTTTATAGAGTTCTATCAATGGGTAGATTCTCCACACGCTTGTATCATGTCATTATATCACTTACAGCAAATTTACTTGATGTACACATATTCACACACAGTTGTAAATATCAATAAATAAATTATTAAAAAAATAGGGCTGCTCACAATCCTATACTTATAACATTTAACACATCATGAATACGCCTAATATAAAAATCCATACATGCTCTTATGATTGAATCAATGTTTTAGTGATAAAACACAATTCTCACGCATCTTAACGACTTTCTAAAACTCAAGAAAAAAAATATATACAGCAGTAAATCGATTTCGTGACGCAGGAAACGATGAAACAAAGGGGGGGGGCAACACTAGTAATTTTTTATTCTGTAACAGGAGAGTAGGAGCTTACAATCTACATTTTTTCCCTTTTATTCTTGACTTTTATCCATATTTCCCTTATTCCTTCTTTTAGTGTGAACTTTTTTATATTTCTCTTTTATTAGAGTGTTTCCAATTTCTAGTTTCTGTACACGTCTGTATCACTCCATTATAAACTTACATCAAACTTACTGAATGCATTATTATTTTTTCGGAGAGTAGGTGTTCAAAAGGAACCTTTTATTGTAGTTGGGCTAGAACCGCGAATAAAAATGAAAACAAAAGAAACGAACAGCCGAATTTTTTTATTGTTGTATTTCAAAAATAAGTGAACATAATAAAGGAAAACTAAATATTGAAATATATATGCATACTAGAAAATACAGAACAAAGCAAAATTAAAACTATTACAAAAATTAAATAAAATTTGAACAAGAGGAAAAAAAAAGTTTTTATGTCACCGAGGGTAATTGATGGGGCTTCGGCTGAGGTTAGGTTATGTCCTGGTGAAGGTAGTTTTGGAATGACATATGTCTGCCCGCCTTGTCCTCTTGGATGATGACCCGACGTGAAGAAAATGACTAAGCGCTGGCGATGATAACCGACTGCTACCTACTAAGATTAAATGTATCGAAGAAGCATAACAGCCGATGTGTGTGCACACAAAGAGACTCAAAAGGTGTATTTATATATGTATATATAGTTGACCGTAAAAATTGATGTATAGGAAGATGGTCAGGGTTGAGGTCAAAGGAGAAACAAAAATAGTTTACAACTATTTATTTTCCGACGTTTCGCCCCACTTTGTAGGGCTTCATCAGGGCTAAAAAGATTATTTATTATTATGTAATATATATATTTATTATTATTGTTATTTATTATTATATAAAGGTGTATTATTTATTTTGTACAGTATAAAACAAAACAAAAATATGTTACACAATCGATTTTTCATTTTAAAACGATTTATTGGCCGCAACAATTATGTACAGTTGTAAATTTCACTAAGAATATAAAAAATTTTAAAAAATATGTATTTCTGTTTTATATTCTTTTTTATTTGTTATTATTTTCATTTTCATGAACAGCCTCATACCTTTTTGTTATTCTTGTTTATTTAAACTTTTTACTGTACATCGTATTTTTATTTTCTTTATTTTAAATTGGTTATTTTTATATAAATTTTTAAATATTTTAAATCACTATTAGCAACACCAAAATCATGAGCATACTCAAATATGTATATATTATTGTTTATACTTGAACCCAAAGGGCCTAGCTTGTTATCTAAAACAGGCGCAAATCCAATAGTTAGAGGCAAGCCCTTCAAAGTATAGTAATGCGCCTAATAGAGTAGCCTATAGCCTATAATAGGGCCAGAACTATTTATTGGATAAAGTAGATAGCACTGGAGGTTTATTGAAAGCCCCCTCCTTTCCAGTCATTTATTTCTCTAGGGCCGTCGACACGAAAACATACTTACGCCTTCTATACTCCGCCATGCCCTGGATATTTCATTCAATATATTTTTCAAGGGAACTACTACCTATCCCATTGGATCCGACGATTTTTCATCATGGTGATTCATAACGCGAACAAAAAGAGACCTATATTTTGGAATATATGTATTTCTATTGGAAAATACTCGAACCTGGATATCTCAATACCTAGTAGATCATACTGACAAAATGGAGTGATCCTTTGAAACATTTCTAATTTCAGTGGAAGATCCCCACCCGTAGGTGTGGGTCCGGTCAAAATAACTCTTTAACAAAATAAATATTTTTTTTTATTATTAAAAAAAACCCTTTATTTATTGATAGATATTACAATCTGCCACACAGTTGTGGGCAATAGGTAATAGTGATGAATGATCACATTCATACTAAAATACAATAAAATAAAAATAAAAATAAATAAATAAATGAATGAAAAAAAGTACATAAAAATAAATAAAACAAAATAATAATAAACATAATATAATCTCTAGTCACATTTACACTCTTATATAACTCAAATAGAAAACACAATATTTATTATTAGTCTACGTTTCGTCCCACTATGCAGGGCTTCATCAGTTCTGAAGAAGATAGAAATAACTGAAATTAATTTTAATATTTAATTTCTAAGATCAAATTTACTAAATGTATTATATAATAAACAGTTGTAAATTTCAGTAAAGATATTTTAAAAAAACTTTAAAAAATAATTAATTTGAAAAATTGTTATAAAACGATGATTGTCAGTGTACGGTAAAAAAAACTAAATAGTAATAAAACTAGTTAATGTGAGCCAACGTTTCGCCCCACGTTACAGGACTTCATTAGGGCTAAAAAAATTTAAACACTAAAATGAGGTAACAAAGGAAGAAAATAAATAAAGAAATAATTTAACTAATATATGGCTAATTATTCTTTAAATTATGTGAAAATTTCTACAACAATTAATTATTTAATGTAAAGAAAATAAAAATACACAATGTAATGTTTAAAGAAACAAGTATGAGACTGCTAATGAAAATGGGAATAAGAACAAATAAAAAAGAAGACAAAAGAGAAATATAAAAATGCAAGAATAAAGGGGGGAAATATTGTAGATTGTAAGCTCCTATTCTCCTGTTACAGGATAACCATTTTCCTGCAAAAATTGACAAGTGTTTGTAACTCCCCCCTCTTCACTTTCATTTCATTTTTTATTTTTGCGTCACGAAATCGATTTACTATACAAAGGTTATAAAGTTAATAAAGAACTAAAGTTTCAAAATAAATAGTAAGCACTAGAAACGGAACAATTTCGTTGGTATAGATATAGGAGGAAATACATTTGAACAAGTATTTAAGTTCTGAGGTAACTGGAAAAAAGTTATAAGGAAATAATGGAGTAAAATCATTATTTTTCAATTTCAAAATTCCTTTTATTGCGCTGTCTGTCAGAAACTTAAAAATTTATGGAACTAATATCCTTTCTATAAATGGAAGAAGGTTGTTGAGGATGGGGGGAGTGGGGTCTAAGAAGAATAAAAATCTGTGTATGATAAATTAGAATTTCAGGCCTTGAACTGGCCTAAGTACAAAAAAACAAGATAAAGATAATTTCATTGATGAATAATATTTACATTCATAAACCGAACTAGTTTCTCCGTTTTTGAAGTGAAAAGAAGAACTCCGAAAGATCTCGGTGCTTCTCGCTTAACTGCGTCGCTGGTATTAAAAGCCAGTGGAGGCTGAGGGAGGGCATAACTCCGATATAATGATTTACAATAGGTCTCTGAGCTACTTCCCAGTAGGAATGGATAATGGTAGATAAGGATTGTGCTTGAGGATTAGGTTGAAGACTGAGTGTCTCATGCAATGTGTTGAATTATGATTTAATGACGTCTGATACAAATGGGGTTAAGCTCATGATGTAGGGTATTGTTGGTTACGTAGTAAGGATTATTGGCTATTGTTCCATGGAGTTTGGATTGACATTAAAACGATAACGTGTTATCATAAATGATAATGAATAAATTTATTATTGTGTTATCATTGCAATAATTAAAAAAGATCCACACAAATGTTGTTTTTGAAGTGTAGTTTGAATATTTTGGCTAATCTTCCATATATTTTGGTATACTGGTACCAGAAATGAACTTTAGGAAGGATTGTAGGGATGGGTTGGGCTAGGGGATTAGGATGATGAGTGGATTTCTAATAGAATGTGGTAAATTTAGATTTAATATCAAGTTTTAGTATTGTCTTGTTAAGTAGTAGTTTTTTGTATACTGGAAGCTGTTATTTTCAATTCAGTTGTTTGTATAATTGTCTTAATCGTCGGTTACGTTTTTTTTGGGTCAAGTATGTGGGTCAAAGTTACTCTTCTGTCCAATTAATAATACTAAAAAAAAAAGTTAATATAATGCCCTAGTATTATCTGGAAAGACTGTTATAAATGAAGTATATTAATACTGAGGGTTATATTTTAATTAGGTTAAGAGCAAAGAGTGGTGTAATTAATTATCGGTCGGTATCGGGGCTTCCTATTTCCTGGGGGGGGGGAGCAATTTAAAGGCATTAGATATTTAAAGCTATCGGGCCGTTCAACATGGCGCTTTATCGGAATGGGAAAAGTAAGGTATCTTCGCTCCAACTTCAATTCATTGTTCGTTTCGACATGGAACAAGTAACCAAAATTAAAGGTTTGAAAACATAAATAAAATAATACATAAGATCACATACATAAGAGCTCATACATAAGATCCAGCGCATCCCTCTCGCCGCATCACTTGTAGTGAGCCAGTGGAGGCTGAGCAAGTGCACTAAAGCCTCAAACACTCAACTTGAGTGGAGAATCTCTGTCCATTGCTAGAACTCCAACTGTCCATTTTTATTTTACAATAAGTCTCTTGGCCACTGCCATTTCAACCTTCGAGGTGGATTGTATAGATGGGTGGAACTAGATAAGGTTTGACCCAAAGGATTAGGAGGGTTGGAAAGGTTTATATGGAATTTTGAGAAATTGGTTGGTATGAGGTCAAGGACAAGAGGGATATGAAGGTTATGGTGTAGTGTTCTGTTGGAAAGGTAGTAGGGTGCATTAACTGTGGCTCTAAGGATTTTGGATTGGATACGTTTGATATTCGACGGTTTAGCTGTTCCCCAAAGTTCAAGTCCGTAGGTCCAGATATGTCGGAGTATAGTTTTATAAATTATAAGTTTGTTTTATTTGATAATTAACTTCAGGAAATAAGAACAGAAGTTTGCCTGAGCGGGTGCATGTAGAGATTTCCTTTTCTGTTCTGTAATCTGTTGTCATGGTGAGATAATTATTTAAAGTCTAATTATTAATTTCTCTTGATCTTATTATTATTATTGATTATATTTGAGCCTTTCAAGTTAACACGATGACTCACTTGATAAAATCATTTTGAATATTGATTTTATACCAATCTAGCACTGAATAAATGCTTTAGAGCTCAATGTAAATTTCAGTTAACTTTTATTTTTGTATATATCTTCCATAATTTTACTTAAGAAAAATGTCAAGTTTTTCAACGAGAAATAATATTGAAAGTACTTTTTTGAAAACTATTTGAGTTAGTTATTGTACCTAAAAGGATCGTTTGTAAAGATTTACTACGGTGATAAGATGTGATATGATGACGGTGATAAGAATAAGATTTAAACCAGAAAATCAGTTATACGTAATAAAAAATACCAAAAAAAGTAATTATTTAAATTTTTTTTCGAAATTATTTAAAGAGAAAAATAAAGTGAAATAGAATTATAAATATAAATGAAACAGAATTATAAACATAAATGAAACAGAATTATAAAGCGCGAAACATGGGCGTTGATGACCTCAGGGTTTTACGCACTAAAGCCCCAGACAACAACAACAACAACAATAACTACTGTGAATGATATAGAAACATCCTTTCTGAAACGCAGGAGAATTAGTTTCAACACTAAGGAGGGTTGTAAGTGATAGATTTTTTAAAAACTATTTTTTGAAAATTTCGAGAAATATTAGACGTTATTAGTTCTTGTAGGGATCATATTTTAGCAAACGTACTCTACTAAAAAATATGTGCCATTGTAGATTGTTTTAAGGGTATGAAACACTGGATGGGGAATTAGTGGTGGAAATGTTAGGTTTTATTGCATAAAATGAACTTTAGTGGGTGTGTACCTTAAATAATTCAATATTTACATTTTAAGAGGAGAAGATGGTTAGAGGGGGGGGGGGGTTCGGGCAGCAGAAAACAACAAAAATAAACTAACGAATTATTTATTTATGCCGACGTTTCGACCTAATTTTCAGGTCTTCATCAGGGACATAAAAACAAAAATACAACAACTAGCATTCAGAGAGAAAAAAATTGGAAATATTTATAAAAATGAAATGAAAATATAAACTAGTTGATTAATAACTATGGACAAAGACAGTAGTAGATTGAAAACATTATTATTTATTATTATTATATTATTATTAAGAATGTTTTTTTTTTATAGCCCTGATGAAGACCTGGAAATTAGGTCGAAACTTCGGTACAAATAAATAATTCGTTTGTTTATTTGTGGTTTTTTTCTGCTGACTGTTTTTTCTTCTCCTCTTATACATTTACGGTCAACTATCTTCATCTAATTTACATTTTAAGGACATTTGCAAAGGACAGGTACCAAAGTTACCTGAAACTGAGGTAACTACCAAAACTGATTTAACATTCGACCATTTGGTTGAGGACAGAAGACTTTTTTTTCATTATTGGATGAGTAATAATAATTCTTTGAAGTCTTTATCGTATGTCATATTGTCTATTACGATAAAATCCATTTTATTCAATTCAGAAAGAAATGGAATAATGCAATAAACCTTCTCCAGTTACAGATCCAATTGAAACTATGGCAGGTTCCTCGTACGGTTTTCTTCTTAAACGTAAATTTGCTCTAAGTCTCAGTTTAACTGGCTACCATTAGCCGATAATGTTCACCGCAAGATTTAAAGTTTGACTTTTTCGGTGATAATTATTGTTTTTATTCGAGATTCGGGAAATCGTAGTTTACACTGTGATGGTGCAACCGTTCTTAGCTTTACATAGTTTTCTTAAAATATGAGAGAGAAAAACTTTATTTTTCTATACTGCCCAAATACATTATGATACTACACACATAGCATACTAAACAATCCGTAATCGGACATATATAAATTACATGGTATAATAAAATAGAAAGAAAACAATTTTTTCCCCTACAGTTTCCTTTTACAATCAATTTCGGTCTATACACCAAATACAAATATTCAGTTCATTCCTTTTTTTCTTTTCCTTTTCTGTCTCCGATCAACAAATTCACCCTCCTAGATCCTCTTCAGTGACCCGCTAAACAAATTCACTATTAGACGGCAATGTGAGATCAGACCATTGATAATAGTCACAGCAGTAGATCAGTTTACAAAAAAAAACAAACAAATAAATACATTTTACCAGAATAAGACTAACACATAGATTAAAAGGAAAATATAATAAAAAGCCGGTTACAAGAAACACTTGAATGGATAAATAAGTTTAAAAAATATATATAAATAAATAAAAATAATAATATGAAAGGAATATGGTCCGGGTCCGGTCAAAAAAACTCCAATAGTAGAATTATACTATTTTATTGAGCCAACGTTTCGCCCCACGTTGCAGGGCTTCGTCAGGGCTAAAAAAGATACAAACACATAGTTACA
>NW_027106553.1:1053123-1058679 GCF_000696795.3 Halyomorpha halys
TTTCATCTTCACACACGGTCAATCAATAATCTTCCAGTATTTCATTAATTATATTTGTCGTTTTGGTTATTGATGTGGTTTTAAAAAGGAGCCGCTAGTTTTCTTCTATATTTGACTTATGGAGTTGAATCACAAAGTATATAAAATATCCTATTTATTCTTCTACCCTACTCAGAAAATCATTCCATTTTCCTTGGAGAAGATGTTAAGTAAGTTGCTAAGGCTGTAAGTTGGGGAAGCAATATGGCCTGCAAGTGGAATAAGAAACGGCTCTGAAACTGTTTGATGGATCAAGATCCAGTGGCTTCTTGGAGTTTGCCCTGGCAGTTTGCCTCTCACTCCCTATCTCTCTCTCCCTCTCTCTCTCTCTCCCTCTCTCTCTCTCTCTCCTTCACTCCCTCACTCCCTAGGCCCCTTCCCTAATTATTAGTTGCCTGAGGAACAACTTCTGTTCGGTTTACCCTAGGCCCCTGCAAACCCTCCTATAATTCTCTTTATTGGAACCTACACTTGGTTGGATCCAAGCTTCTCCTATTATATTTGCCCTAATGGACTATTATATAAGATAGTTCTATAGTGAAAATATTTGATAAATAAAATATAAATTCGATCTACGTTTATTGAAATATATATGTTATAAAATTATTTATTTATTTTAAAAGAAAACCCGTAATACTTCTTATTTCTATATTTTGGACGACGTTTCGGACCTCTCCTTTATCTGCTCCAACTTAATTATATGACATCTTTTATGCTCCTGATTTTAAGGGATTTGTCCCTGTTTTATTATCGATGTTTTGCTTAACAACCAGCACAAATTAAAAAAAAAATGTGTTCTGATTGTACAATTCATCTATTAAATAAATCAGAGGCTATCCCTATTTCTAAGTGATACAAATATCTAATAAATAAATAAAAAATAGAAGAATAGAATATAGATTGTTTCCATTATTTAAAAAAATATATATTTAAAATGTTTACATATGGCTCTCCAACAAAATCAACATTATGTTATATCACTACTCAAGTAAAGCAATGATGTATGCAAAGCTTTTAGCTCAGCTAAGATTCTCTTATAATTATTTTATCAAAATCACATTCTACTACCAATCTTATACTACAAAACCATTGAATGAATGTACTCAATACAATTGTAAAATCTATGGAGACCATTTCCATTTATTTGTTCAAGTATTTATTTACTTGTGGAGGTTTTGGTATTTACCGAATATTGTTCAGTAGAATTGAAGCAATCTGAACGACATGTTATTGTCAATTGTTATTGACATGAACAAATATTTATTAATAATAATTTACTATTATTTAGATAATATTTTGCGAATAATATGAATAGCTAACTAATAGCTAGCTCATAACAATTATATTCGTGAATGTTATGTGTCCATAAAAGAGAGTTCATTTACCAACCATAGAAATTTTGAAAAAATAAAAATAGGTAAATATATTGTAAAATTATATATCTTTATTCTCCATTATAAATTATTATTTTTATCTTTTTCACTTTGTTTATTTTATGACGCTATTTTTTCTCGATTTTCGGATATCTTTCAGCAGGGATCATGTTTTTCGAGTTCTTAGACACTTTCTGTCTCTAACAAGTTATTCTTTTTCCATAGATTTTGAATCTTAGAACATAGGGACTTTTGGGGCCCATGATATATTTATTTTCGGGACAAATGGTAGATTTATTTTTGAGGGCCGGGTGGGATGAATATGATTTTGAGCTTTTAGGCGGAATTGTTTTTGGCGCTCAGGGCTGATACAATTTTAATTTTTGGGAAAATATATAAGAACTATATTTTCTCGTCTATCACCATTACAGTTGGTAAGGTTGATATTTTGTGACAGTTCAGTGTCAATATACATGACAGTTACTGCGACTATTAGTCCACTGACATTAAATTACTATTAACGATCACACCAGACCCATTGCGACATTACTGTACTATCAAATAGTTACCCCTTCTGGTAGTATTACTACTATATGCACTATTGCAACAATAACGGAAACTGTGTGATATGTACTGTCAAGCTGTATACAATAATTAACGTGACAGTTGCTTCATTAGCGTTACTTGTACTATTAACTATCATGCTAATGCTAGTGCGACAGTACAATCATGACTGTAACAATCATACAGCTAAGCGGGTATTTTTTGGTAGAGAGAAACGGCATCAGTGATGATGGGGGGGGGGAGATATTTGATTTTCATTTGAATATAATTTTTTATAAAATTTAACTTACTTATTTTGGTCTTGTATTTTGGAAATTTTGCAACTAATTTACAACTATGTTGAGTGGTAGCCTTTGGAGACTATCCTCAAATATAAATATAAAGTATATATAACTATGCTATGATATGATGACTCGCTTCCTTCGGTTAGCATGTCAATTTTTTTTTCCTCCAGGGAGATTAATATGTCGTCCTCTCCAGAGATGTACCTTCCTTGAGAGAGGGATATCTATTTACATATACTTTTCCCTGAATTAATTTCTAGATAAATATGTATTACGATTTTAAGTTATTAAAATTATTATCTTGAATGTTTTTATAAAACATTTGATGGTATAACAGTAGGCCGGAATGTTGATTGCGGTTTTACCTGGATGGAAACAAAATGGCTGGGTTGAATGACTTGTGGTTTCGGCTAGGATTTGGAGGAAGCGAAAACAACTCCTCAATTGTAGTTAAGACTGTCTTATTGCTATTGGTTTTTGGTTAACTGCAAAAAAAAAAAAGTATTATGTTAAATTAACATATTTGTTCATTAGTACCTTTAACACCCGAAAAGGGTAAGTAAAGGTAGGTTTCATTAAATATTGTAGTGTCTTCACTTTTCGATTTGCTACTTTACATTTTTTTTGCCATAAACCCTATTTCTGAATTTATGTTTTTAATACAAATACACCACTAATGCTTGTTGAACAGATTCGATACTTAGGACTCCATCTTGAAAAGAGACTTACTTGGAATCCACACACAAGACTGAAACGACAAGAAACTGCTCGTAGATTCCGATTGCTACAACACTTACTTGACAAACGCTCTAAACTTCCCATTCATTACAAAAAATTAGTATACACTACAATAATCAGGCCAATTTGGACATATGGCATTGAGCTCTGGGGCTCCACCAAACCATCAAATTCTTCCCGCATCCAATCGTTACAATCCAAAATCCTACGTAAAATCCTTGATGCTCCTTATTACGTCACAAATAAACTCATTCATAAAGACCTTAACATCCCATTCATTGCAGAATTAGCCCAAAACAGATATGCGTCTTTTCATTCCAAACTCCTTAACCATCCTAACCCATTAATTCTTAATCTTTCATCCTTAACAATCCCTGATAATCCTTCGAGGCGTCTGAAAAGAAGATGGCCACGGGACCTTCTAATTTAAATTAATGCTTGAAGTACCACCAATGGGTGGTTCCTTCCCAAGATTTTCAAGTGTATATAAAACTTACTACATATTTACCTATTGTATTATTTTGTACAGTTGTAAAGTTTAAAATGTTTTCTAAAAAATGTTTTTTAGTATGAATATATATGCCAATATATATTTTTAGTATGCACTGTTTCCTTCTTCTATAGTGGCCTACATTTTAAGGAGTTTTGAGTTGTAATTTTGTTGTAGTGGTCCTTCTTTGAATTTTATAATGTGCTAGACAGATTGGTTTTGAAATTTAAACTAAACATAAAAAACTTATTCCTTAAATACGTGTCCTGGCACGTCGTTTCTGAATCTTTATCTGGTTTTGTTGCCACCGCATCGGAGGGGGCGCTGGTGTAAGGGTTCTGAACAGTGGATTTCTTTGGTCCGGTTGAGAGTCGAAAAACTTTATGTGCCTGCGTTGGATGAACTCAGGCACAATGGGTAGTTTGAAGAGCTCGTGTAGTTGATCTGTCTTCATCATCTTCAGCGATGTTGGCCGCAAAATCTTCCGCACCAATGTATCCTGGAAGCGTTGTAGATGGCTCTGTGTCCCTTCTCTGAGATGGGTGAAGAGTGGAGCACCATATAGAAGTGCTGGTCTCAAAATACTTTTATAAATTTGGAGTTTGAGCCTTAGTGAGAGTAATGGTGATGTTAATCATCTCCTGGCATGTTTGGCGCTGTATGTACATGTACATTATTATACAACATATATTTCAAGATCAATTATTTTTTTTTTGAGAATTAAAATAAATATTTATAATCTTAAAATTCTTTCTTGAGACTGGCAATTTTTTACTAAATAATTCAAAAACATTATCCAAATTATAGTCTCAAAACATTTATTTCATTTACACGTCCAACGTTTCGGCCAATTCGGCCATCTTCAGGGACAATCTTAATTTACTATGAGACATATCATTTAACCATTTTTAAAAAACTCCATACAGGCTATTCTGCCCAGGTTAAAACATTTATATCTTATATGTCAAAAATACATTAAAAATCACAGTCAAATTATTTCTCTTTTACCACTATTTATACACTATTTTGTGTATATTATTATAGTGTATAAATAGTGGTAAAAGAGAAATAATTTGACTGTGATTTTTAATGTATTTCTTGTGTGAGGTTGTAATAAAAGTGTATAAATAGTGGTAAAAGAGAAATAATTTGACTGTGATTTTTAATGTATTTTTGACATATTAGATATAAATGTTTTGACCTGGGCAGAATAGCCTGTATGGAGTTTTTTTAAAATGGTTAAATGATATGTCTCATAGTAAATTAAGATTTGTCCCTGAAGATGGCCGAAACGTTGGACGTGTAAATGAAATAAATGTTTTGAGACTATAATTTGGATAGTGTTTTTGAATTATTTAGTATAAAATAAATATGTTAAAAGTCGTTTCTGATGTAGGAAGGTCCAGAAAAATAGTTTCGTGCATGTTTGTGTAAACGTAGTGGATTGATTTGAATCAAATTGATAGAGAAACAACTTGAAGTATATTCGCACAATCCTTAAAAAAATTTTAGTTTTTAAGGATGCTTAAAAAAAACAAAAAAAAAACGACAGGAGAATAAGTTGGTTATAATGTGTTTATGAAATTGTTTTGGCGATCCTTGAGCAATCTGACTGAAATCAATGAGCAGGCGACCTTGGAGTCAAATGACCAATTAATGTGTCCTATAAATATAGTTGAAGAGGTCGGGGGGGGGGGGTAATAGCCTGTCAACTATATCTATTGAGGGGATAAACGTTATTGGCAGCCATTAATAAATTAATGGTTATGTAAAATAAATTATTTTACTATTATAACTCCAGAGCATTGGCTAAGGAAATTCATTTAAGATAGACAAGTGTAGATCTGGAGGCGATGTCTTGGGTTATGAGGATTATTATTTTAGTTTCTATCAAAGGAAGATGGCGCGGGTGCAGCCAAAAGAACTCAAAAAGTAATTAAAGTATTTATTTCAGAAGAAGATGAGTGACCGTATGAAGTAGATTGTAGGAAGATAGTCCGGTTGGCATTCAATAAAGCTATCAAAATAGTAAAAGAGAACTATTTATTGTTAACCAATGTATTAGAAG
>NW_027106553.1:1060524-1064723 GCF_000696795.3 Halyomorpha halys
TATCAAAATAGTAAAAGAGAACTATTTATTGTTAACCAATGTATTAGAAGGAGATAGTTGACCGTATGAAGTAGATTGTAGGAAGATAGTCCGGGCGGCGATCAATAAAGCTATCAAAATAGTAAAAGAAAACTATTTGTTATTAACCACAATACGTTGGTTAACAATAAATAGTTTTCTTATTATAGAATAATTTATTCTATTATTATTATTATTTTTGTTACTATAGCTCTGTATTTAGAATTCTATCACAGCTGGCTGTATCTATTAGTAACTAGTTTCCTATTCACATATATGTATACTTCCTTAACTTAAGCTTTATTTTTATTATTTTTATACCAGATCGGCCTGGTGGGTCATGGTTGATATAACTTATACATTTTTAAAATTCTTTCGACCCGTTATAAATACGTTGTTTCAAATGTCAACTAATTTTAATAGTTGATTATGATGGGGTATAGTCATACAAAAGACACCCCTAACTATATAAATTGTTCTTATTAAGAGAAAAAAAAAAGAATAATAATAAAATAAATAGATAAGAATAATGCTTCTTAATAAAAGAGGAAAGTAAAATTAATAACAAAAAAATAATGATATTGGTACACTTAAATAAAGCAAACAATTGCCCTCTAATAGTAAAAAGAAACAAGTTAATTTGAAAAATGGAAGAAAGAAGAAAACAGAAAAAAAAAAAATAAACCAAAAAATAATAATATTAATAATGAATAAATAAAATGCATAATTGTGTGACTATGAATTAATTTTTAATTTATTAAAAATTTATAAAACAATGTCCTGCAGCAATCTAGGGTTCAGTCTTCGGGTTCAGGTTGGGCTTCCCAGGTTGTAGGTCACTGCTCCTTTAACTGTCGGCCACTGGGAGTGGAACTTCATGAACCTTTTTGAAATAATCCTCTATTGACTCCATTTATAATTCGCAAAAATTAAGCTTATTACTATTTATTTTATATATGTAAAAAAAAAAACTTTATTTTTTCCTGTATATTTATTTTAATGTTCTATCACTTCTTAGAATGTTTTAATCTTGTTTTTATTTAACCCTGACGAAGCCCGGCAAAGTGGTGACACCTTCTACGCCACAACCCCTGATGAAGTACTGAAACTCAGGTCGAAACGTCGGCATAAAATAAATAAATATCGTTTTGTTTATTTATGTTGTTCTTTGCTGACCGCACCCCCGACAAACTTCTCCAATCATTAATCTACGGTCAACTATCTACACCTCATTAAAAATATAAAATAATTTTTTTTCTTTTTTTATGACTCAAGTCTTCTACTGAGGATCTATACAGCTCCAGATTAGGAATGCCAAAATTCATTCCTCGGGGCAACCATAAAATAAATTTTGATCAACTCTGTAGTTGCCCTCCCCCCCAACCTTCTAGTCTAAGCCCTTTGGACCGTACCGCTTCAGGTATAAGGTCATGTTTGAACTCATCACAATCCACGACCTCTTGGTCATATTTTGGGTATAAATAATTGATTTTTATCTTTTTGTATAAGTTTATAAGATTACGGTGTAACGAACTATTTAAGACACATCTACAGCGGACATGTAATTATATATTTCTGACGTTTAAGGATTTTATTTATTTATTATGTTGATTCGTTTTTGGGATTTGTATAGTTTATTATATATTTTTAAATATAAATAATAAATGTAAGTAAGATTTTTTTATGGCTAATAAAGATGGCAGAGGCATGAAGCGTGCAGAGGACGTCAGAAGAGGAGGGGAGAGAAATAGGATTATTTTATGCGGTTGCCCAAGATGCCTGCAAGGAACATAAAACCGTCCCAGCCTTCCAGCCTTCTCCAGCGGTCCAGATTGAATATCATACATTTCAATAAGGGCTTCTGGAGTATAGCTACCTTAATACAGAACCTCCTCGTGTACTTTGTTTGCCACCATCCAGATCGGTTATTGAAATTTTATAAATATATCTATATTTGTGTGTATGTATGTATATACAATGTACTCTGGTAAAGTGGGCCATAAAATATGAAATATGTGAAATTTAATGCTGACATATTTAAATCAAATCAGAAACAGCTAGCAAATAGCAATCAAATATAAACCTATTTAGGTTTCTATTTTTTCAAAAATAACAGTAGATGTGTGTAAAAATATGTTTTTATTGACATTTACTTCTCTATCAATGAACAGCGGTACATTTCCACACCTAGCAGTACCTTCTGCAAACAAGACAGTCATTCCAAATCAAACTTTTTCGAAAACTGATTATATGATAATTATTTTTAAAAAACTTAAATCCCTTGTTAGTCGATAGGAATATATGTTACACTGTATATAAACATATACAGGAGGAAAAACATTTGTAAAACATAAAAAAAGTCGTTTTAGAAAAAACATAAGAAAGTAATTTCTGAACTAAGCATTGTACAAGCTTGTTGTTATACCCATTTGGTTCTTATCGGTAGAGAAAATTATGATAATAGATTCTTTAGGGAAATTTAATTCTCAAACGCTTTGCTTCTAGGTTTTCATTTTACTTTCACTTACCAATATATGGAATATATACAAAGGAAAAGTATTGCAATTATGAAAATTTCGAATTAGAGTTTTCGAAGAAAATATCTGTTTTGAGGTTCCCGATTACAAAAAAAAACCTAGTCTTGAAAAATGGTATTGGACTTGAAACGTTTGGGAGTCCCCATATATCAGGAATAGGGGTATAAAAAAGAATAAATTACCTTATATTAGGGGAACATCCGGTGGTCGAGCTTGATCTTGTACAAATCACCTCCTTGCACTACCGTTGTTCAAGAAACATTACTTCCTTACAAAGTAAGGGAGCCCCTGTTTCTTTATGAGGTGGTGCGGCACAGATTTTCATTTCATAATTAATATAACTTTATTCCTTTTTTGGTTTTCAATTTGGTGGATTTTATTCATTATAAAAAAATCAGATTCATACAATTAATAATAATTTCTTATTTGTCTGTATTCATGGGCGTACCTAGCGGGAGTCAGGAGGGGGCAGCTGTGCCTCCCCCCCTTGTAGAAGGGACAAAAATTATTAATTTTATAAACAATATTTTTTTTCAAGTTGTAATAACAGATAAAGCATTGCGCCCCCCAGTTTTGATTCTGGGTACGCTTTTCTCTATATTGAACAATTATCCGACCCAAAACGTGCTAATTAATTAAAATACGCCAACATTGGGAGAATCGGATGCCGTTAATTCGAAATTATAACCAATTATCGTATTCAAGTTTATAATTTATGTCATTTATTGCCCATTATCAGCGGGAAGGGAATCCTTTGAATAGAACGGCGCCCATAAATCAGAGGAGACAATCGCTATGAAAATACCTTTTTGAACAGTAAGAGACAAGATTCATGGCTGACAGATATTCCCGCCCTCAGGACAAATGCACAATGGCCCTAGCACATGCTAGCATAATCTGTCCCAATATTAAATTCTACGGACAGCTCCGCCCCTACGACAATACACCATTCCTCGACATTCTTGACATCTCCCTCATTCAGGAATCTCTTCCATCCGCCTGTTAGCAAACTCTCGTCTTAGCGTGCGTATTAGTGGCAACCCTGGCTCTCTGGTGTATCTTCTAGAATAATAAAATAAAAAAATTAAATATTTGTTTGTGCCTTAAAGATGAAATAGCTTATTATATGAGTAGTAAAAGTCATAAACTATTTAGGAAGGTCTTTATCAAGGTTGCAATAAAAAGGCACAAAGAAGATAGAGTCAATGTGCTTGAGAATGAGATAAAAAATGTAAAAGTGGTGGCATATAAACCATTAAAAACTTTTATGAAATAATAAAGAGAATAAAGACAAAAACGAAAATAATTACTTAGAAGTTTTTGATTATTTATATACCCTCATGTCACTCTTTTGCTCTTACATTGACACTATCTTCTTGGTACCTTCATATTGTGAACTTGATGAAGAACTATATCGTTGGTCGAAACGTCGACAGAATATATAAAAAAAATAACTAATATCTATTTTTGTGGCTTGACAAACGACTAACCTGGAATCCTCACACAATACTGAAAAGACAGGAAACTGCACGCAGATTCCGACTATTGCAGCACTTACTAGACAAACGGTCTAAACTTCCAACTCATTATAAAAGACTGATCTACATGACAATAATAAGGCCCATCTGGACATATGGAGTTGAG
>NW_027106553.1:1065258-1079156 GCF_000696795.3 Halyomorpha halys
TTTTTTTTTACTTTTGCCTGTTTATTTCTGGAATAGGGGAGGTTTAACAGGTAACTGTCCTATTCTAACCACAGCCGAAGGGTTAGGTTTTCATTGCGTGAAACCGCCACGAAATAAAAGTCAATCCTACCCAGGCCGCTTCAGTTCCGAGGTTGCTAAGATGCCGCCCTAATTCCCTCGGCTACAAACGGCTCGTCCCTTCCCCACTAACTATCATCAAATCCGTCTTCTTCACTACGAAATACCATATGTGTTTTTTTACTCCTGTATGTCCCTTTTCAGGATCCATTATCGGCATCCCCCTATTCATCTTTCCATGTATATCTCTTAGCTATAGCGATGTTCATTATCATTTTAGCTTAAGATATGAAGTAACCTAGCTGAGTTGTTGCTTCATACTTTGTAAGAATTATATTTTAGATTATGTTGCATTTTATAAGATAATAAAAGTAAATCTTAAAGTATATTGACTCATGTCTGACAAAGTCTCCAAAGCTATCAACTTGAACAGCTCTGATGAAGCTCTACAAAATGGGGCGAAACTTCGGAAAATGAGTAGTTGTTAACTATTTTTGTTGAGTCCGATAATTTGCGTTAGCGAAAGTAGTGGACGAAATTGAGTGACTTTTTTTCCGATCCCTCTAAAAGAAAAAACAGAGATCACGATAAACTGCATTATGTAATATAACATATATCAAATTAAATAGAACTTTTTTCTACCATTGGTACTTGAAAGTGTCCTGGTGAGGTTTGAGGTGACCGTTCTGTGAAAAATCTTTTGAAGTGAGGTGACTCCGCGTCATGATTGAAAAATAAGAACAAATAATAATAATTAAACAAGAAAGAGAATAAGCAAATAGTAATAATAATTAAAATATAAAATGCGAAGTAGGGGGTACAAGAGAAGAGGGACTTTGAGGTAGGGTGATGATGAATTGGGTGACATTGATACTTCACCCATTTTATACTTACTTCCAACTTATCGAACAAACAGTTTTAATAATGTACTTATCCGAGGGAAATACATGTATGCATGCGTAGGCGAAAGATTAGAACAGAATTTGATGGAAGACTCATACTTACTCATAACTCTTGACCATATTTTGACTTATTCTACTTTTTACACCCTATCTAAAATTATCATTGTACTAAAATCTGTTCAATTTAAGAATGAATTGTATTCGGAAAAGTGTCCAATTTTTCGAAGAATGATGTAGCTTGGAAGGACTACGTCGTAACCACTGCAAGATCTATTGAAGGAGATCTATTGTAGCGCCCATTAGAAACCATCAAGTGGTATTGAATACTCACCAATCAATTCCATCAATGTTAAATAAACAGTTTAAGGACTGTGTTCATCTTCAAAGACAACACAAACTTTTGTTCCGCTCCTAGTCGAATTATTGAAATAGTGAACTTTATCGGAAAAGGAATGTAAAGTTTAATCAAATAGTTTACTTGTGGTGAGTTAAAACAAACTTGTCTTATAAAAAGTTCATTTTTAAACTGTTCTAGAAGAAGAAGTTTCTTGAATTAATAATTTGAGGAATTGAAAAAAGCTGTTGCTTAGTGTGGATAACAATGTGTTGTTTCGCGTTACGTCAACAATATTATTATTTTTTAAAATCTATCTAATATTTTTACATTAGATCTTCTAGTGTAGAAATATTATTAAAGTGCTATCAACTTAGTTTCTCTACGTGTCTGTATCATTCAATTATGATCTTAGTTCAAATTTACTGAACGCATTTTTATGTAAATATTGGTATTATTAAATAAATAAAAAAAAAAAACGTATAATTTTATATATTGGAAACATCTAACTAAACTACACAACTTACCGTGGATAATAATGTTTGTTGTTTCGCGTTACGTCAACATTATTATTATTTTTTAAAATATCTTTTACTACTAAATTTATCTTAAGCTATTTGATCTTTGAGAATTTTATTTCAAATGAATAGGTTTTTAGAATAAAATGAAAAAAAAAAACAAAGACCTATAAGCTATAATCTTAGGGATTTCTACCAATATCAGGAAATCAAATTAATTTAAATTTTATTTACTAGTTTCTAACTTTGCTTCCTCTTCTATTCCTGAAAATCTTACGAGGCGTCTTAAAAGAATATGGCCTCGAGATCTTCTTATGTAGAAATATTATTAATGTGCTACCCATTATGTTTCTCTACGTGGCTGTATTATTCAATTATTATCTTTGATCAAATTTACTGAATGTATTTTTATGTAAATATTAATATTATTAAATAAATTTATAATTTTATATACTGGAAACAATCAGACAACTTTCTCTAACTATACTACACAACTTACTTATTTGTGACATTTGTTGGTATCCCTCACTGATTCAGAGTTAATTTGTAGTGATTACATTGTCATACAGTAGGATGTCATTTTGTTCCTACCATGAATTCCTGTTCCAATCATATATTTTTTCTTTATCTTTTTTTTTTCTCCTTTATTATTCATAAAATTCTTTAATCTATATGTACCATATAAAAGGGAATGGTCGAATCTTTGTCCATAATAAACGTTTGATTTATTGGACGTTCTTTATTGAATACGTTCTTTATTGAATACGTTCTTTTTTTTTAAATGTTCCCTTTCTCCATGAAAAGGTTTAAGGATAATGGAACACCTGAATTCTCGGGTAGAAAAAAGTTTTGAAAAAAAATTTTTTTTTGCTTTGATACTTTTTATTTATTGATGGATATTACAATATGCCACACAGTTGTATGTAATAGGTAATAGTGATGAACGATCACATTAATACTAAAATCAAATTAAATAAAAATAAAAATAAATAAATAAATGAAAAAAAATAAAAAAAGCACATGAAAATAAATAAAATATCTCTTAAAATATATACAAATAGAAGGATAAAATGAACATAATCAAACTATGTGTCTGAAAAAAAATAATAATAAAAATAATATAATCTCTAGTCACATTTACACTCTTATATACAATTACATTTTTATGTAAACCAGAGGTCTTCTGCTTTAAATCCCCTTACTTCAATTTATAATAATAATAGTATTTAGTTATATACTATATAACTAATAGCATCATTTACATCTAATTTTTCTGTATATTCATGTATACTTCTATCTATAAATGTCTATAAATCAGATTCGACCTTTCACTGGACACTAATAGTTATCATGTAATATTTGTAAATTTAGAAATACCTATGTTTAATAATAAAAATATATAAATTTATTTTTTAAGTTTTTTCCTGACTAACGAACAGCAATCTCGAACGAACTCAAACCTTCTGGCACAGAATATTACTAGTTCTCACGAATTCTATTTTTTACAACCATCCTTCCTGATGCAGCATTGAAAATTTTCTCCCTTTTATGACACTTACCGTTCAATAAAACTAGGCTTCCGCGTTCTTTGCCTCAGAAATATCACTCTCTGTGTGAATTAAAGATTATTCTACAGTTGATCACTTCAGTAATTGAACTGCATTGTCAAAGTGACACTATTGGAGACAAGTTGTATATAGTAGTAAGTAGATATTATTTGTACATAGTATGTCCTAATTGCTGTACCTTCTCTCACCGGTACTACCGGTTCGAATCCGGCAGGGGACCGATTTTTATTTTTGGTGTTCCCACGTAATGAAAACTTGACCCCCAGCCATGGTTAGAATATGGTGGTTACCTGTAGAAAACTCCTGCTTCTCTCCCCCAAGTATGTCAGAAATGGTCAGGAACCCCTTCCTGGTAAAAATAAAAAAAAAGAGAATGTCTACGCTGCGGTTGCATTTTGTAACTGGCGTTATTACGAGTTATTAATCCTTCACCATTATAAAATATATTAATAAATATTCTAATAATTATATAAATTTTATCGCGATAGAAGCTTTTTACATTGAATTGTCCTATTTTCAACTGACCCACTTTGGTGGCCATGCTGTTTACCAATTCCTCCGCCCATTTGGGAAGGGTGCCTCAGTGGGAATTAAGAGATTACCTTTGACCAAAGACCGTTAGTGGTGTATATGCAGAGCGGTTAATGTATAGGAAGCTGCAGTGCTCTAGGATCTTGGAGCGGGTCCAACTCTCGCTGGCTAAGACAATTGTTACTATTAATAGCCTCGTTACGACGGCACTCCATATATCGGCTTCGGTGCACCTGTCGCTCGACCGCTCCAATACTATACCTCTCTTGGGATAGGTGGGCGGAGCTAGGGTGGGTACCAATTCTATCTTTTATTGCGAGAAATAAATATAATGCAGTGAATACAAAATAAATTTATTGTTGGCTAGAGCCAAGATGTTATTGAGTTACCAGCAGACCGGACAATGCTTTGCAATTGCTAAATTGAAGGGTGTAAGTTAGATTAATTGAATACATTTAAAAGTTTGATATAAATTAATATACTTATTTATAATCTTTTCACTTTATTGGGACTATTTATCATTTTTAATAAAATAAATTGTATCTAAGTTAAGTCTCAAAACGCTCTCTAAATCTTTAACCAACGTCCAACGTTTTTTATTATAACTAATAATAGTGTTAAGTTGATCTGTAATTGAAATTTTGAAAATTTAACGTTTACATCGACTATATAGAGTGATCTGGCCAGAATAGCCTGCAAAAAGTTTTAAAATTATTGACGTGAGTTGTAAATTTGTATTTAAGATTGTCCTTGAGTATGGACGAATCGGCCGAAACGTTGAACTTTGTCAGAAATAAGGAGTGTTTTGAATGTTTTAGCTATTTACACATAGGATTAATATCTTAATTAATTTTGTTAAAATATTATTTAAAAAATTTCTAGTTTCGTAAAAAATTCCTATATTCTAAGTTAAAAAATATCTATTTTTGTTTAAAAAAATCGTTTAAATCAAATAAAAAATTTCTAATTTTGAATAAAAAAATCTTATAAATTAAGTTAACAAATATCTATTTTTGTAAAAAAAAATCTTATAAATAAAGTTAAAAATTTTTGAGTTTTGTGAAAAAAATCTTATAAATTGAGTTTTTATCAAAATTCAATTTATTTTATCTTTTAACTATTTACACATAGGATTAATATTTTAATTAATTTTGTTAAAGTATTATATATAAAGTTCTAGTTTTGTAAACAAAATCTTATATATTGAGTTAAAAATTTTTAGTTTTGTAAAAATAAGCTAATAAATTAAGTTAAAAAATTTTTAGTTTTGTAAAAAAAAATCTTATAAATTAAGTTAAAAAATATCTAGTTTTATAAAAAAAATCTTATAAATTAGGTTAAAAAATATCTAGTTTTATAAAAAAAATCTTATAAATTTAGTTAACAAATTTTTAGTTTTGTGAAAAAAAATCGTATAAATTGAGTTAAAAATTTCTAGTTTTGTAAAAAAAGCTTATAAATTAAATTAAAAAACTTTTAGTTTTTTTTTTAAATTCTTATAAATTAAGTTAAAAAACTCCCAGTTTTGTGAAAAAATCTAATAAAATATAAAAAAATTTCTAGTTTTTAAATTCTTTGAAACATATTATTTGGTTATGGTTTCACAATACAAACAAATAATAATCATTTTTATATATTACATTTGATTGAGATTATTTCACAAAATAATCATTATTGTGAAAATAACTATTTAATTTATTTAGATTATTAATTTTTTTAAACAGTGACTTTTTTTAACTAAATACTGGTAGGAAAGTATTGCTAAGATATTTAAATGACGATCTGAAATGTATGGGCCAGACCCTGGGAATTGGTAATCGCTAACACTAATGACAACGCTAGAGGGAGAACTTTGAGTGATGATCCTCCACAATGACAAGCCTCCATGATAACCTCTCTTCCTCCGCTCCTTGAAAGATGACTACTCCTCGATTAATCTAGGTTTACCGAATTTTCGGTTATTAATCTTATTGGGAATATTCAACGTGACCTCTAGCCCAAGGATTGGAATCAATAGGAGTCTTCTTCTTTTCAACAATAAATATCTCCTTTATCTCTTCAATATTTTTCCTATCCCACGTTTCGGCCCTCAGGTCGTTATAAAGGAGAATCATAAATCCACATATCCGTGCTAATTTTATTCCTGTAGGCTATTATTTTAACAGTCTTTTTAAAACGTGTGAATTATGAGCAGGATCTGATTTTTTAGCTTGAATTTGTAAAATAATTAATTCAGAAACATGAGTTTCTAATCTCTTTTTCTACTTTTATAAAAAAAACACGCTATCCTTTTTGAGCTAAAAATAATAACAATGTCCCCACACTTAGCCTTGGAAAGGTTTATAAATTTGGTATTTAATAAACTTAATGATCCTTTACTGAAAGAGTCTTATGGAATTAAACTGGATTTACTGAATGACACAATTTTTCCTTATTAAAATACAAATAATTGTGGTAATGGAGGTAGGAGACAATTATTTTATAGTCTATATGGTTGTTATCATAATGGAAGATAACCTTCTGGAAGGTAATTATTATCCTAAAATGTATGACTAGTTACAAATTTTGATTCATTATATGACATTAATATTATTGTATATTAGCAAGAATGACAATAAAGGAAAAAATTATATGTTATATATAATTTTTTGTTATCAATTAAATAGTTTATAAACAGTTCTTAAGTATATATGATGTATTAGTTTTGTTGTAAGCGCATGTTTATGGTTTTGTTGAATTTGTTTTTTAGCAGATGGGGGAAATCTCCCGAAACGTTGTTGTTGCTGATGATATGAAATAAATTATTGTATTTTAATAAGGAAGAATTGTGTCATTCACTAAATCCAGTTTAATTGGTATTTAATTTTTTTTTTAATACTTTGAGAAAGTGACATTTACTTGAATGGAAATAATTCAAATCTTTGTAGGAGAATAATCTACAAAAATATGTATATTTATTACCTATTTACTGTTTTTATTTAATTTTTTTTATTATTTATGTACTTTTAGTTCTTATTTAATTAATTATTTTGTTATTCCAACCTTATTGTATCATTTCATTTATTCTAGATAAATGCTGTTTTATTTTTGTTTAAACGTGATTAAATTTTTCTAACATCATTAATTATTACACATGCAGACTTCTTTGTATGTGGGAGCTGGTTATTTGTATGCATTCACCAAGCTTATTTATTACCTTCCCCTTTTTTAGTTATGTACATGCATATTTACTTTTGTATTAGTTATTTATTTATTTTTCTCCTAGTTTATGTTTGAGAATTATTTTTTGCAGAGTACAAATAGTTAATAGGTTATTTCTTATAATAGCAGTATTTTATTTATTTATTTTTTTGTTCTGTTAACTTTTTAATATTCTTAATATAATATCAATAACTTATTTCAATGTAAACTTCACTCTACATACACTTAGTATGCGGGCATGGAGTACGTACCATTTCTCAATTAATTCCTGCATAGGAATCGTATGCAAGAGAGAAAAAATATTAAATTTTAAATATATTTAAAATTTTCCTTTTATTTTTCACTATTTTGGAAAATTCAAGGATATGTATCCTTTATCGTGTAAAATAAAAATTTTGTTTTCACAAATTTATTGATAAAACTTGTTTATATTAAAAAAAACAATAACTCACGTTTATTTCTGGTTCGTACTGTTAACTTATTTTTATTCAGTAAAAAAATTTGTTTTTTAAATACTTAAAAATAGCTTTATTTTATTTTATCTAAAATACATACTTCTTTGGTAATATACATTTTTTTATTTTGTAATTTATTTCTGATGGATATTTCGGCTGAGTTAGTGAGTTAGGGAAGAGAGCTCTGGCTAAGTGAACTAAAGGGCAATTTGGGGCGGGATCAGCGGCGGTGGGAGTTGACTCAGTTATCGCTAAGTTGTAAATGAAGTTGATAATATCGATACTGTAACGATATATCGATAATAATTGTCCAAGGGCCTAACCTCTTTGGGTCTCGGAGGAGATTTCGATACCCCAATTCACATCTTTTACCAATTTAGCATTATTATACATTTCTTAGCTGTTTTTCTTTTCACACAGAAGTGACGTGATGACTATCTCCTTTAAACCAAACCTCGACAGAAATTCTAATCACGGAAAATAAATTTAAATATAACTATTTTTATGTTTCACATAATCGCACGCCTATTGATTTTTCCACAATTTTGTACTTTTTCTATTTTGTTTGATAAAAATTGCATGTTTCGCTCTCTTTTATACAAAAATATAATTTTTGATGTATAAAATTTAATGATTGGAGAAGTTTGTCAGGGGGTGCGGTCAGCAAAGAACAACATTAATTAACAAAACCACATTTATTTATTTTATGCCGACGTTTCGACCTGAGTTTCAGGTCATCATCAGAGGTTATGGCGTAGAAGGTAGCCCTGCAACTGACCACACCCCCCCAACAAACTTCTCCAATCATTAATCTACGGTCAACTATCTACTCCTCATTATAAAATTTACTGCATATACCTGTAGGTATATGTGTGTAAGCCAATATTTATCTATTTTATTATTTTTTTCCTTATTTAATTTTTAGTTTAAAATAGGCATTTTCAAGGTAAAGCAATGCATTGATTAACAAATTATTAGAATTTAATTTAAAAGAAAATAAGTGAAAAATGGTGGGGTGTGGTTTGGTCCGAAAAAAACAAATAAAGAAGAAATTATTTATTCGTGTCATATTATTGTTATTGTTAACATTTTTTTTTTTCTGCTGACCGCACCCCCCCTCCCCCAATCTTCTCCACTTATTATTTAACGGCCAATTATCTACACCTTATTATAAAAGATAATAAGAAGTAAAATAAGTGATGAATGTTCTTGGTATAGTAGTAACTAGTTTCGGTTAACTTTAAACAAGTATCTTAAGTAAAAGATTGTTATAGAGAATGTTAGGTGTTATTTCTTTCAACTTGAATTTCCAGTCTATCTCAAGCCCTCCATTCTTCGTCAGACTTTGATATAACTAGTGGGGAGATAAATTTTTTTGTTTTTAGATTATTACATTATCTTAGGAGTTGATAGTTCATTGGTAAGGCACTGTGCTACAAACTCCAAGGACCCGAGTTCGAATCCGGCTGTGGCAGATAATTATTTTCTGTTTTACTGTAGCTGTTGTCAATTTTTCGGTTCGGAGCCCTACAGGATCCACCCAGTCTAAAATGGGTATCCTTCTTTACATTTTAAATCAAAGGTTTTTTAGATTAACTTATTACTCGATAGCTTTTTGGTTAAGATTATATTTGTATGTAAATGAACAATTGAATTTTTAAAGGAAATTTTGCTTGGAAGAATATTTTTAAATATTACTTTCTAAATAGTGCGAACAAATATTTTAACTGGAAGTCATTTAAGTCTTAGTTTCCTTTCTTGTTATCCTCCACTATGACTGCCTGGTATATGGTGGACTCTAGGATAATCTCGAAGCTTGACTTAACCGTCTTATGAATTGCGCAGTACGATTTATTTTCGGGATCAGCAGAGATGCGCACATAACCAAGTATTACGCCGAGCTGAAGTGGCTCTATCCATCCTTCCGATGCCAGTATTCGTAGCTTCCTTTCTATTCCAGATAATTAGTACTCAACGCCCCTCCTATATCCTAGAAAACCTGCAATTCAAATTCTCAGTCCAATCCCGTACTACCAAGTCCCGTTTATCTGACATCTACCCTCCACCTCACCGTATTGCTGCGTTTGATAAATAATTTTTTACTCAAATTGCCTTTTACTGGAACTCTATTCCCTCCGTATCAACTCTTAATATTATAAACTTAACGAACCTGAAGGTTCCATGCCGATAAACCCAAACGGTCTCTGCATACATCCTTCCAGTGATGCCCCTCCAAACCCAATGCCACTAAATCAGTTTTAACACAATCCTCCCATCTACGTTTTGCCTTGTTTCAAACCCTTCTGTTTAACGACCTTTTGCTTTTCCAAACTGAAGCAATATTATATTAGTTTAGATAATATAATGATTATAAACGATAGCATTTATTATTTCTGGATATTGTTAGTTCCTTTTTTGTTTGTTTTTTTTTTTTAATTTAGTTATTTAGATTTTTCTGTATATAAAATTATTTATATGCAATTAGAATTAATGTTTTAATTAAGTATAGCCACATTGTGTTTTTTATGCAATATATTTTGTAAGCTTATAATTATTTTAAAGCGTGCCAGAATAATCAATTTTTTTAATCAAAACTGGTGTCTTATAATTATGTTTGGATTCGGTATTGAACCTCCGGGTTCGTTTATTATTTATCAAAAGTTTTATATTTTAATATTATTGGGTTTTTTTATTTTATTTGAGAAGAAACTAAACTTAACTCGAGATGAATACTCCAGTGCTAGAGCTGACAGTGATGGCGAAGAGCAGAGAGGGACGGCTTTGAAGAGGGCCCGCATTGCAGTAGCCAAGGTCCTTCCTTACCTATCCCCTCTAGCTCTCGCCACTCGCTTCTTTTCTTTTTATATTCCTTTCAGTTAGCGTCAGTCTCTTGAATAAAAACCTTCCTTATTCGTATCTCTTTTGTCAGTGTGACTTATAATTTATAATGTGATTCAATTTTCACTTTCCTTTCACTACTAGTTAAGTGAATCCTTTAATCTGGTCAAACCGAGCAAAATTTAAATTTTAGGCACCCGATAGTCCTTTGCTGCCCTTTCTCCATATTATCAGAAAGAGGAGGGGGTATAGTCGGTTCAGCGATTTCTCCAAAATAATTAATCAGCATTATGACAACTCTTAATATATTACATTACTTTTTTTATTTTGGATATATCATTACAAAGTCTATTAATAAGTCGGCTTGTATTAATAAATTAAATATTTGCCGTATTGGAAACAAATTAAATCTCTATAACAGATATCATTTGACTCAAACACAGAAAAAGGGAAAGATTTTCTTTTTAAATAACAACTATATTACTCTTGACAATTATAGAAACTAAATTTTTTTTTAAATATTTATTTATTGCTATTTACAACTGTACATTATAATACATTTAATAATTCTGATCTAAGTTAAATTGGAGTGTTAAGGAGTGTAGAGAAACTACCCATTGGTATAATGACATTTTACATTAGCTGGTCTCGTGGCCATCTTCTTTTCAGGCGCCTCGGAGGATTGTCAGGAATGGCAGTGGATGTAAGATTAGAAACTAGGGGGTTTGAGTGGTTATTTATAAAATTATAAAAAAAAAAAGAAGTTAAAATTAGTGAGTTTTAAATATGATATAGGTTTCATCCTCATTACCCATCTCACATTCTTACTTGTAATTAAAAACAGATAAATATAAATAAAATTTGACAGGATTTGGTAATTTAAGGATATAAGAAAAAAATGTTTGTTCCTAGATAACACTTAACTGTAGATAATAATAGTGATCGAGATAGACTTATTATAGATCGTTGAAAAATCAAAGATTTTATAAAAAAATAATATTAACAAAACAGTTATATAAGTGATAGAAAATGAATAAATAAAACGTTTGTTTTAACTGGCAAGCGCATGCGCAATGTGTTTTCCGCTTCGGCTGACTGATAACGTTTTCTTATCACCATAGTTATTGAATAAATAAATTTTAATTTCACTTAGCTTATATATGAGCCTCTCAGCTGCCAGGCTTATTTCGATAAAATCATTTTTAGTATTTTCAATATTCATTCTATTTGAATAGTCTATAATTTAGCATTGAATGAATGCTCATGAGCACAAATTTTGAATTTTTGCAAAACGATATACTTTTTTAAATATAAGAAGATAGTCAGGGTTGCGGTCAAAAAAAGAGCAAATAGTTTAAAACTATTTTAATGTTTGACGTTTCGCCCCACATTGCAGGGCCTCATCAGGGCTAAAAAGATACAAAAAAAAAAAAAGAAAACTGAGAATACTACAACAATAAGGTAATTTAAGCTAGGATAATTATTATGTAAAAATAAAGTGATAAGAAATTACATATAAATAAAAGGGAGGAAGACATAAAATAGTATCTATATATTTTATACTGATACTATTTTATATCTTCCTTCCTTTTATTTATTAGTAATTTCTTATCACTTTATTTTTACATAATATTTATCCTAGCTTAAATTACCTTATTTTAGTAATATTCTCAGTTTTATTTTTTTTTGTATCTTTTAGCCCTGATGAAGCCCTGCAAAGTGGGGCGAAACGTCAGACATTAAAATAGTTTTAAACTATTTGTTCTTTTTTTTACCGCAACCCTGACTATCTTCTTATATTTAAATATTTCTGTTTCAAGTCGAGGATTGATTTCAAAGTAGGCTAGTGATTGTGATTGTGTTTGTTTCAAAGTTGTGTGATGAAGTTATTGTTAAGTCAGTATTATACTAGTCAAAAATGTCCAGTGGGGGATAGCTCCTGCTTCAAAACGCTAAAAAATTAATTTTTCATTAGGGGCTCCATATCTCTAAAACTGCCACCAAAATTAGAAAACCTAATAAAACACCATTTTAAGAAGAGTAAATTTGCTGAAATGTGAGCCCTAATAGAGCTATTTATTTTTAATAGTTCCTGAAATGCAGTATGTTTTTCAAATTTTATAACAATATAACGAAGACAGTAGTTAGTGAGTTTATTTCCAGAAAACACTCTCAATATCTCAGAAATCATTAGACGTGCAGATGTCTATTTTCACTCATATTAAAGCTAGTTTAATGTACTATAAAGTAGTTTATCTTCGTTGGGGTATTAGTTTATTATTATAGGAATATTAATTTCGTACCATGTTGCATTTTTTTAAAAATTATTTATTAGTTTTAGTATAGAGATTATAATTATGAGAAGATAGTTGGCCGTGGATATATCAAGAGACGATGGTTGGGAGTGTGGTCAGAGAATAACACAAATAACTTAAAACTGACTTGGATTTTATTTTTTTTTTATTTTCAAAACCTCTTTATTGATATAATATATATATAATACGGATTATATATACAAAATAATATATAACACATTATACAATTTGTCTTGTTTTGCCTTCCGGCAGTATAAGATTAATAAACATAGTCCGCTGAAGGCGGTTAATGTGGCTGAAGGCGGAAGTGTGTGTCAGGTGATGGCACAACTGAACATTGATCGTACATTCACTTGGATTTTACATCTCTTTCAGCCCTGATAAAGACCGGAAGTTATGGTCGAAATGTTGGTACTCATAAACCTTTTTTTAAACTTATTTGTGTTCTTCCCTTACCGTCTTCTCATATATATTTATATATATGTATACAGATTATAGTTAGTGAGAAATGAATGTTATTTTTAGCCCTTATAGTTAGTTATTATTTGCCTGAGATAAGAGAGCTAGGAGAGGAGTGGTATTAAATTAGAAGATTGAGTTCATTGAATGGGGGCAAGTTATGCTCAAAAGCTGCGAGCTGAGTGAAACTTAAAAGAGATTCTATTAAGATAATTCTCTCCAAAATGGAATTGTAATAAAAGAAACCTTCCAAGTTTTTTTTCATTAAGTCCATTCCCTTATTGTAAGCCCTTTGTCGAGGACCCGATAGCGCGCCATCTGCCATCTTAACATGACACTTTTTATCAATTCCACTTCGCTCCTTCTTTCATTGTTATTCACTCGACAAAAATAAATACATTTTAAATTAATAATGTCTAAACAGATCTGTTCGGGTCAGCTGGCTTTATTCTCTTTGTCTCTGATGGAATATTTTTTCTGAATAAATTTTTACTTTCCCTAATACTATGGGTCTTTAACAATAAGGAGCTTTATCTTCAGTTCGTATATTGTACAATTTATGATTACTTTAATTAAAACTATGTATGTTAGTATGTCACTAGGGGGAATAAATAATAGCTGTTTTTTTCAAAACTTTAAAAAAAAAATTTATTTAACATAAATTTTATCAAACTTAAATAAAAAAATAAAATTTCAACT